>NW_002476559.1:0-26973 GCF_000189635.1 Tetrahymena thermophila SB210
GAAAGAATTGGATTTATTGAAATTAAATCTATTAGCAACGTTAAACATTCTATTTATAGTTTTCACACTAGATTAAAATTTTTAGACACTAGATGATTATATTTAAGGCGAAGGAGAGTCATCAGAGCTTTAATCTATTTGAAGACTATTGCCTTTCTAAATCTTTAGCCTAATTTTATTTTATTTTGTTTTTATTATTTATTTAAAACTTTTAATAGCATTATTTATTTAATTTAAGCTAAAAAATTTACTTTGGCAGATCATCGTCTTTTTGGGTACATACTAACTTTCTTTCCTCTTCATTGAGTAAGTTGGTAAGTTTGATAAGAATATCATCTGCAGAAGGTCTCTTATCAGGGTTATTATCAAGCATTTACTTTATCAGCTTTTGTACTGTATATTTAATTAATTAATTATTATAAAAAATATTAATCAAATTTTAATTAAGATCTTATCTATAAATAAATAAATTAATAAATAAATAAATTACCTTAAATTGGTACTGTTTTAAATTCTTCACTGAAAAAATTAGACTTCTAGTTTAAATATTCTACTTATGATGTCAAGGATTATTGATATGTCTTTCCTGCAACCCTAATTTTAAAAGAATCTCTTTGAATTATAAATAATTTTATTTAGTAATTACAGCCTATAAAAGATTGAACCACAAGAATAAATGTCACATTTAGTGGTAATATCCTTTTGATTGTTAGCAAAAGCAACTTCTGGAGCTTAAAATCCATTTGGATCTGAGTCAAAAGGAATAATTTCATCACCAATCTTTATAAAAAAAAAAATTATTATCAAAAATTAATTAGGGCGATGCATTTTAAAATAGAAAAATTTTAAATTTATTCGCTTATCACGCATAAATAAATAAATATTGCATCTGAGTAATAAATATTTTATATTTATTCTTCATTGAAATAAAATTTTGAACTGTAAACAAGAGAAAAATATTTTATTTTTCAATCTCTTTAAATTATTAATCAATCAAATGAATCAAAACATTAGTAATTAATTTTGATTTTTAATCTACCTTAAGTGAATATAATATTGTGTGCGTTAGTTATTACTACTTAAATTAATAAATGAAATATTTTAAATTACACGTTGAAAATCTCTAGTGCAAGTAATTAGAAGATTGTATGAGTTGTTATACTTAAATTAGATTGATTCTAAATTCAAGTTTCGAACAATTATGTTATTAGAGTGCAAATATTTCAAGGCTTAGCATATTTGCTCTATTATCACGCAGACTTCTTACAATGTTAAACTCTTTGTTACCCTCAATTTATCACTGAGTTTTTTTCCTTCAAAGTTTTAAACTACAATTTTATAGGTATTATCAGATTCAAAGTAATCTATCCCTTATATAATTAGCTTGTGGTTCAATGTTCTAAGCATCTTCACTTCATTGAAAAACTATTTCTAATTTATTACAAAAGAATTATTGATTGATTGATTGTTTAATTGATTGAAAGATGAATAAATAATTTGTGGTTTTTAAACTAATCAAATTAATTAATTACCTTTTCTTTTGCTATATTAACTTTATTTTTTTAATAATTTCTTGAGATATAAGTAGAGCCATCAGATTTTCTTATTACTTGAGTTATCTAAAATAAGTAACAACAACAAAAAATGGTAAATAAATCATAGCTATTAAAATTTATAATATACCTAAACATTTTAATCTTGGGAAATAGGCTTCTAGAGGGTGTAATAGTTGTAGAAGTCAAGTTTAAAAATGTATTATTTGAGATACTCGTCAATTATGTCTTTATTATCATATTCTATCTACACGTAGGACTATTTAGGATACTTGTTGAACTAAATAAAGCACTGCCTCGTCTCGTCATCAATTATCATTTAGTAGGTTATCTTATCATTAAGCTACAAAAATACTATGTTTTAAGTTCCCTGTTAAATAAATTTTTATCAAAATAAATACTTGAACTAATACTTGTTCTCATAATGTTTACTTTACAAAATTGTATTTTATTTTCATGCAGCCTGAGGTGTCCTGAACCGTGTAAACTCTCAAAAGGTTCAAGGCTATTTGAAATTTCTGCCTTAAAAGAGCTAGCATTTTAGTTTATTTCATCTAAATGCGGTTAGCATTTTACCCATATGTTACCAACCTTAGGGCTATTTGCAGCAGACATGAAATTAAAAACTGTATTTGTTTTATTTATTTGTTTGTTTGTTTATTTGTTTGATTAAATTTATATGCTTTTGCTTTATGAAATAATTTGTTTATCAATAATTAAAAATAATAATAATAATAATTCTTAACAAATAGTTAATCATCTTATTTTTATCTGCCTTTCTTCTTTATTTAAAATGTTACCAGTAACTTCTACTTTGGCTTAAAAGAGAAAAGTATTGATTTTAACAACGGACAGCTTTTATTATTTTTAAATAATATATAGATAGATAGATGGATTGATTGATTGATTGATATATTAATTGATTGATTGATGGTGGAAAGAAAGAAAGACTGATAGTAAGATAAATCATTTTTAAGATACTATTTAAAATTTTAGCAAAAAGATGATGAAAAATATGTTTTCTTCTTTTAATTATCAAAGATTTTATTCAATTTAAACAATCAATTATGGTAAAAACCATGTTTATTTAATAAATAAATAGATCAAGTTTTAAGACAATATCTAATTAATTAATTGCAAAAAATAAAAAATATATAATCAAAAAGTAATATTTCTTCTTTCTTTTATCCTAATGAATTTAAATGTATACAACATGGATCGATATAAAGTTAAAATATTTTTATTAAGAATATATAAAAGTATGTTTGCTTATTTACTTATTTATTTATTTGTTGTTTTTTTGTTCATTTGTTTAATTAATTTATTCATTTGTAAAATTGCAGATTAATTATAATTAATTTTTGTTAATTTTGAGCCAATCAACTTTTATGAAGTTAAAGTGGATTAAAAGATATAATTAAATGTAAGTTTAAAATTATTAAATGACTCATTCTTTCATGCATGTACTAGTTGAAAATTCAAATTATATAATCACTGTTCTATTATTTACTGAAAGTCTTAATAAAAGTTGAATTTTAAATTTTGCCAATGAGAGCACTCATAAGACAGATGGATTTGCTGGTTAATCAATTAATTGATAATTAGATAGATAAATCATCACCTTAATTCAGATATAAAAGAACTTTTTTGTGTAAACTAAGATATATTCTTCATATTGTCAACTTAATCTCTGAATGTTTAAGCTACTGATTTTTTTAGGCTAAATTTTACACTTGTACTAGATTTTCGCAGATAACTCGCATTCATTTTTAAGATTGGGCTGCAATTAGGCGATTATTGCTTTTGAAATTTCGTTAAAGGGCTGTTAATTTTAGATTTTTTTACAGGACTTTTTAACTCTGTTTCAAAATTTAGCAAGTCTTCTACTTTTTCCTTATAAGTCCTTCCAATCCTAAATTATTCAGAAGATTCTGTTCTTACGCTTACGCTGGAATTATATTAAGTTATTGCTGAGCTCGAGAATAAATTTCTTCTATCAGAATTTTATTTTGGGGAAGCAAATGTTTAAATTTATGAGCTTGTACTTTGCTTACTATTGAAACTACTTTTGAAGCTCCTATAATAAATTAATGAAAAAATATAAATTGATTTTAAATAAAAAATATATGTTTATTATTTTACTTTTATGATAAACTATTTATTTAATTGTTGCAAAAATACTGATCATCGTCTCCTTCTAAATTATAAAATCCAGATAAAAGAGCTTATTCAGCAGATATTCTTTTAACTGGGTTTATTTGTAGCATGCCCTTTATGATTTTTTAAACTATTAATTTACAAAATTTTAATAAATAAACCAAATATTTTCACATGTAAATAAATACTTTATAAGGGATATTAAGCTATCTGTGAAGACGATAAATCTATTTTAAATTTTTTATTTTCAATAAGAGTTTGTTCAACTGTTTTTCCGCTGAAAAGAGGTTTTCCAGCAACTCTTTATTAAATTAAAAAAAATAATTACAATGATAAAAAGATAGATAAAAATAATTATTTTTACAATCTGTAAAAGAGCAAACCACATGAGAACATATCAGTTTTTACTCCACAATCTTTGCCATCCCTTGAATTCAAAACTTCTGGAGCAATATATCCTGGTGACCCGCATTTAGGTAAAACAAAGTCTTAATAAAGCTTTTTATAAAATAATATTTACAATTTATTCAAAAACAAACCCTTTAAAAAATTAATTTATAAATTATTCATTCAAATTATTTTTTAAATCAATTTTTTATTTTGAAAAAATATTTTAGAAAATTTTTATTTAAAAATTAATTAAAAATGTTTATTTACATCTTATGCAAATCCGATATCAGCTATAACAATTTCAAACGAGTTGGGATCTTTCAGTAATATGTTTTCAGGTTTTAAATCTCTATGCATAATATTTAATGAGTGAATGTACTAGAGTCCTTATAAAATTTATTGCATGATAAAACAAGCATCTGCCAATTTAATTGATTTAATCTACTACAACCTACATTCTAAAGTTTTACCGCTGTAATACTCTAAGACAATTTTATATGCATTATCAGTTTCAAAGTATTCTACTCCTTTCAATATGTTTTTATGCTCAAGTCTGCGCAACAAATTTATCTCATTCATCAATTCTCTCTATTTAATTTAAAATGAAAGATTCGTTATTTTTTAGCCTAATCAAATACTTACTTTGTTTTATAAGCTACTATTAACTCTGTTCTTAGATATGTTTTTTACAGCAAATTTTTTTCCAGTTACTTTGTGTCTTGCCAATGAGACCTGTTTTTATTATTATAATCAAATAATTAATTAGTTTTTTTAAATTTGAATGAAATTTTTTTGAAATTTTACCTGTGAGTAAGTTCCATTTCCAATTAGATCTATTATATCATAAGAAGAATAAAAGTCGTTCTTAAAAATTATTTTGTTGAGTTAATGATCAACAAGGGCTATTTCTTGTTCAGACATTACAATATAAGTATGAATTTAATTTTTTTAAAATTTTATGTAGTTAATTCCCTTAGCTCTATCAAAATAAGTGTTATATTAAATTTCTTCATTGAGTTAGATAAAACAGACGTTTGTTTCTTACTATTTTTTTTAATAAAAGATAAAATTAGAAAATGTTTTAATTTAAATAAAATATTTCGAATTTTAAATTATCTTTTTAATTATTACAATGCAGTAAATTAATTTCTGTTCATATATTTTTAAAACTCCATTTTAATTTTAGTCCTAAGAATTTTCTAAGCTATCACAAATATAAGCTGAAACATGGAAAAGCTCTTTTTCAGCATCCAATGATGGAATTGTTTTTACCCAAAAACTATGTTTGTTCATTGTTACTTATTTAAATTTTGAATATTATTGCTATTATTGGTTATAAATTTTGAATTCTAAATTATTTTTTTTATAAATATAAATTATCTTAATCTTAATTTGAGTTTTCTTTATTTAAAAACTCTGAAATAGAAAATAATTTAATGAAATAAAAATTATTAGATGCAGGAATAGAAATTAATTTTTATAAATTTCGAGTTCAAAATGTAAGAAAAAAAACTGATTAAATGAAAAATATAAAATAAAAAATTATTTTTATGCTTTTTATTCATTTATTGCTAATTAGATATTTATTCTACTTAAATAATATCCAAATAAGCTAATTTATTTCAATCCTTGCTACTAATTAAAAACAATTGAATTTGATAAATAAACGTTGATGTTATATGAATCTAAATATAGCTAGTAATATTTAATTTGGTGCTTTTGTATATTGAATAAGTGAATATAAAAAATATAATGTGAATAAGAGCTAGCTTTTTAATCTATGATCAAACTACATAAAAATCCTTGTAAATAATTTAAAATTGAGAATAGAAAACAAAAATATAAATTTCGATAAGAAATAAATAAATAATAAAAAAGGGCTGGCTATAATTAAAAAACAAAAGATTTTTATAATAAATTAAAAATTAACAGATAACCAAAAAGTATTTATTTTGCTTATTATTTTTATATAATTCAAAAGTGTATAATTAATAAGAGCTATCAAATTGGTTGTAAAGCAAACTCAAAAGTGCTTTAAATATTTAAAAATTTTAGTATTTCATAATAAATTTACATAAAAATAAGCATTTTTTTTCAGAATGCATTTAAAGTGATTAAATTGACTAATTTCTTTTATTTTATCTACATTATAAAAGCTATAGAAATACAAACATCTTCATCATTCTCGCCATAAAAATAAATATATTAACATTAAATAATGGCCTAATTTTAATTTTAAGAATAATAAAAAATGTTATATTATAGGATTAACTATATTAGCTATGAAATTATAAATTTGCATTATAATATGAATTATTTAAAGAATGATTCAAAATAATATTAAGAGCTTCAATTTAATTTCAAATAATTTTAAAAAGCTCTTTTTTGCTTTTGTAAAGTCTACTTTGAACTAATTTTAAAAAAATGGAATTTAAATACAATTAATTACATCAATTTTTAAATTATTTCAGCTTATCATTTGCTACTTCTTTTTAAATACAATAAAATATTTAAAATATTCAAGTTTTCTTTTTTATTCAAATAATTTTTTTAAAAAGTCAAATGACATTTTTTTATAACACTTAAATCATATTGAAAAAATTTTATTAATAATTTTTTAAGTAAAAATAATGTCCAAATTATTTGTTTATTTTTGTTAAGTATTTATTTTTTAAGTATTTATTGGTTTATGATTTAATTAATATGATAGATATTTATTACATATTCTTAAAAAATTATTAAATATAGAAGATATTTAATTTATTTTCTATTTATTATAAAATCAAAAATGAAATAATTATATAAATAGTTGATTATGCTTATGTATTATTAAAATATCAGTAGAAAAAAAATTTTTAGGAAATTTATTAAAATTTTTAACTAGTTTTTTTAATATTTATAAGGAATTTAATTGAATTTATTAATATATATTGTATGTAAATAAAATTAATTAAAACAAATTTCAATAAAATTAGACATTTTTATCTTTAAAATAAATTTATTTTTTGATTTTAACTTTTCGATAAATTTCAATATAATTTTATTTAATTAATTTATTTATTTACAGTGTTATAATTATTATTATTAATGTTCTATTATTATTTATTTTTTTTAATTGATGGTTTGAGTTATTTATTATTTTAAGTCAGTGATTTTTTCATTTTGCTGTGTTATGTTTTCCTTAATCTTCTTATAAACTTTTTTTAGGAAATGTTATCTTATTTCCATCTGATATAATTTTCTTGGCTCCTGTATTAATTGGGCTATCTAGAAGTGTATGGTGATCCAAAAGCTTAATTTTACTTATTTTTTTAGTGTCAGGGCTTACTTCTTTACTAAATCTTTACTTTGTAGGAGAGTTTTTTCTTTATGACTTAAACTATTCTTCTTTACTTTAAATATGCTTTTTTTATTATTATTCCGTTACTTCTAACGAAGTTTATTTGCAATATTGAGATTTTCTAACATCCTACTTATCTTTATTGGTTGCATTAGAGGTTGGTGTATTAGGTAAAGAGTTGTTACTACTCATGGAAGAACAAGATCCTTTAGGAGTGTTTATACCATTTAGAGAGTTATTTAACATGCCTAAATTATGTATCTAAACAGATTACCTTTATTTGTGAGGATTTTAACTATTTAGTTTTGTATGCTCTATTTAAGTTCCTGTATTTTTTCTTTGATGAAGCTTTGCTCTTAAAAAAAATTTTTAATTTTAGAGATAAATTTTGAAATTTGGTTATTGCTTTTGATAGCTAAAAAAAATGGAGTTTGAGAATTAAGTAGAATTTAATCGATAAAGTATTCAACATTGACTAAATATTTAAATCATAACAAGTAAATAATAATGAACAAAATATTTACTTTTATAAGTTTTTGCAAAAATATTATTGTTGTTCTGCATTGAGTCTATAAAAAAAAGAGTCCAGCGCTTCTTAAGCAGAAATTCTTTTTTCTGGATTAATTTAGAGCATATTTTCAATAACCTTTTATACTGATAATTTATGTTAAAAACTATATTAATGAGCATTTAATAAAAGAATTTATTTATTTATTTCTTACTTTACTAGGGTAGTTTTTTAAATTCTGTAGAAGATAAATCTATTTTGCACTTTCTATTCTCTTCTAACACTTCTACATGAGATTTACCCTCAAATAGAGGCTAACCCATAACTCTTAATTAAAATGAAGAAAATGTTAATAGTAATAATTTTAATCACAAATTTTACAATCTATAAAAGAGACATCCGCAAGAAAAGATGTCACTCTTAACTCCATAGTCAGTGCCAGTAATTGAATTTAAAATTTCAGGAGCTACATATCCTGGTGTTCCGCATTTTTTAAAAACAAAATTTTCATTCACCTTTTATTATAATATAATATTTAGTAAAACAATCATACAAATTTAATGAATTATATTATTTATACATCTTGAGATAGCCCCATGTCACTAATTACTACATCAAATGACTCTTTGTCAAAGAACAAAATATTATCTGGTTTTAAGTCTCTGTGCATGATATTATTTTAGTGGAGATAAGAAAAGCCTTAAAGAATTTATCTCATCATATCACATATTTAGAATAACGTAAAACCCTTCGATTTCTCAAGTTTTTACTCCAGCGAACCTCCTTCGTAGTAATGCAGCACGAGTTTGTATTAGCTTTCAGTCTAAAAGAACTCATATGACTTTACAACCTTTTCATGGTTGATCCTGCGGAGAAGATTTATTTCGTTCATCAGCTCTTTCTTTTATATGAAAAAAAATAATAATTAAAATGTTTAAAAATACTTTTAACTAAAGTTCTCAAAAAAAAGTCCTACCTTACTTTACTCATTTTATACAACCCTATTTTTTTAAATCGATTTTACTGCATAATTTTTGCTGTCTCTTTTATTTTTTGCTAAAGTAACCTAGAAATTTATAAAGAGAAGTCTGTATGTATTAATTTAAATTTTTAGGCAAAATGAATGTATTAATTAATAATTGAATAAAAGCTACTTATGAAAAGCTACCATTTCCAACAAAACTTATGACTTCGTAGCTATCTGAAAAATCCTACTTAAAAATTATGTTTTTGAGTAGTTTATCAACTTAGTCTAGAGCATCTGGACTCATCTTTACAAAAGTTTCTTTTCCAAATTTGCTCAGCTTCAAGTAGCATGCGTCATCATTGTACAAAGTAGAATAAGTTAATTATTCTAAAATTTTTATGAATGCAGTAACAAATCCTTGCTAAATATTTATAAAAAATATTTATCGATAAACATAAAATTGTAAACTCAAAAAAAAATAAATATTTATCTTTTTAGTTCATTCTATTTTTTATAAAACAATATATTTACCTAAGAAAATGTTATTTTTTCTTAATTGACTCTAATGAAGCCTTCTCCAAAAACAGATGAGAATGGGTCTTTAGAGTCAGAAATCTATCCTGCAAATTAAACAGTATCTTGATCATAATCTTTACAATTATTACAAACAGTCCATACTTAAGGATTAGCATGATTGTTCTGAGTAATCGTTTAGCTTTACATACTCAATAATTTTTATGAGACTTGCTTTCTTGTTATTTCTACTTTCAATATTAGATTAATTTTGTGATTTCTTTTTAATTAAATTTTGTAAAAAAACTAATAAGGTTTATCAAGAAATAATATACTAATTAACATAATTGTGTTGCTAATAAAACTTAACTGGAGCAACTTAAATAACTGGTATACATAATTATAAAATTAATTACTATATAAAAACATAAAAAAAGAATCACAAATCCAGCCAATCAGAATAGATAATTATATTTATTTTAATTATTTATAGTGATGTTTTTTTTCCCTCTGTAGAATTTGTTTTTTTATCGTTTTTAAAATTTATTTTGATCTCTAATATTTCTAACTAAAAATACTATCTTTATCTTTCAAAAATAATTTTTTTAAATCTAATATAAAATTCTGATACAACAAAATAATTACTTCTTACCAAAAATTTAAAAATAACTTTATATACATTTTAAATTAATTTATCAATTGGTTTTATATTTCAGAAAATATTCATTTTTAAAACATTTAAACTAATATGCTTTGTATTTATTCGTTAAAAGCTTTGCTTTCTGATCTTTATTATTATTAGCACTAACAATAAAATCTCTATTCAGTTATCTCAGTTAGGATAATTAGTAAAAAGTTTCTAACTAGTCTTTTAAAATTTAAATATTTAGAAGATACAATTTAAATTGTCATTCATATATTTTTTTACTTTTTTCTAAATAAATAAAAATTAAATTTAAATATTTTTATGTATAATGATTGGAATTTGAGAATATTTTAGTAAATTTTAATAACTTTTTAGTCTCTATTAAAAACTTAGAAAAGTATAAATCTTTAATTTTTTTTAATTTCAGTTAACTTTTGACTTACGAATATTTTTTTATTATATATAAATTTGAGGGGTAGATAAAAAAATACATATTTAAGAGTAGATATAAAATATTGAAATAAGAGGATAGGTGTGAGTATCTCAACTAATACTTAATAAAAATTTTTCTTAAATTTTCAATTCACTTTAAAAGTGAATTATGAAATTAAGTATGAATATGTAATTACTCATTAATTGCTCATAAAAATAAGGAAAAAAGAGTGCTTTTTATAAGAATCTGAAAGAATGGATTTCTAAAATATCGCTCTTATTGATGAAGTCCCTTTTTTTATACTGAAACTTTAATAAGCTTGATTCATAGCATGGAGGATAAAACTGTCAAATGGAAACAAAATCAATATAATTTTAGATTAATTCATTTCATAGCATGCATTAGCTTTAAGGAGATCAATATATACATTTCAGATAATAAAGAAAAAATATTAGTAAACTGAAAAATAAAATAAAATAATTAAGATATGTACCACAATAGTATTTATTTACTATTGTTTATAGAAAAGAGTCAAGTATTTTTTTTATTTATATAATAAATTATAATAGTTTTAATATAAATTGAATTAATTATTGAAACAAACGTATAAAATATTTTTTAATATTAATTTTTAGTTTTTTATTTATTTGTGCATTTACTTATTAAAATAAAAAAATAAAGGATAGCTGTATTTTTTTTCTTAAAAGTGCTTAGTAATTTAGTAATAATTAAAGAGTGTTTGTTTGTTTGTTTTAATTAAAAATATTCACCTCTACCTACATTTATTAAAGTTCAAATTAAAATATTTGGAAATTTTTTAGACTTTTATTTAATTATCTATATTAATTTTTGAATAGAGTAGAAAAATAAATGAATATAGAATAAAAATAATCGCCTAATTGAATAAGAATCAGTATAACCTTGTCACATTTTTTTATTTGTAGCTAATACGAATTCATCAAAATTCAAAAATTTAATATAAAACCTAATGTAATAAAAAAATGGTTAGGAAGTATTTACCTTAAAATAAAAGTAGAATTCACTTATTTAAGAAAAATACTGATACAATTTCTTTTAATATAAAAGAAAAGTGGGTGCTAAAGCCTTTTTGTATTAGTATTTTAACTAAAAATTGGAATCTGTTTACTATCATGGTTTTTAATGTAGAGATAGATAAATTGTATTTAATTTAATAAATATCAAAATCATTCAGATTTATTTGATTGTTTTGCAAAAATAAAAGCGATCAATTAAAAGATATAGAGATCAGCAAAGTGATTTGTTCCCTAAATTTCAATTGAAGCATACATTGTATAATGAATACAAAATCAGATGTTTAAAATAGTAAAATCTAGCAGAATCAATAAAAAATGAAAAACTAACAATTACAATATATCGAATTATAAAAATTAGATAACTTAAGCTCTCCCTCAAAAAGCTAGGAGTCTGAGCAAATACTAAACTAGATTAACGAGGCTCGTCACTTTAAAAAAGATGGAGGATATAAATAGATTAAATAACTTTTGAAAAGCTAGGAAGAACATAACTTAGCAGGAAGCTCTTTTAATGAACCAAAGGTGTACAGACCCTTCTAAGTTCCACCAGACTTTGAATAAGCGCGCCTCCATGGGTAGGCAAAAAAAATTGGCAAAATAAGCAGATACACAAAGCTGTTAGAAAGTGGCCAGTGTTGCATCTGCTGTAAATTACCATTCAAAAAGATTCCTTTTAAAATCAAGGAAAGAATAGAAAAGTTTGCATCATTAGGACCAGCATTCACTTTATTCTTTTATTACAATAAGCAAATGTCATTTATTCTAATGCTTGTCTTTTTAGTTGGAGGATTGCAGTAATAAATTTATCAATTCATATCCACAAATATTCCATTTATCCAATTAAATATTATTAATCAATGTAAATCAAAGAAATATCTCATCAAAAATTTATTTTATTTTTAAGGAATTTGATTGACACCTACAAATCATGTGAAAATTCAGATGTTTGCTAGAGTTTTATGGGAATTATTTATTCTAAATAGACATAAAGAAATTGTTACAATGACTTTTTTACTTAGCAGCTGCTTAACTTTATAACTTTTTGGGTATTATTTTTTGGAGTGATTATTTTCAAGATATTACAAGATGCAAAAGATAAATAAATGAAGAAGAAAATGCCCAATCATAGCGATTTTACAATCATGATAAAGAATGTGCCTGAAACAAATTGTGAGGAAGAATTTAAATCATTCTTAGAAGAAAAGTTGCTTCCAAATAGAAAACTAGACATAGCAAACATAAATAGAGTATTCAAAATTTAAGAATATTTTGATTTAGCTTAAGAAAAAATCAAATTAGTTAATGAAAGAGAGAAGCTAAAAAGAGAGTTAACACGTCTTTCTGAAAAGGTTTAAAATGAATATAGATTCAATTTAGACTCATAAAATCTCTCCGAAAGTAACCAGCAAGGATTACTTTAAAAAAAATAGTTGAAAAAAAGTATGAAAAAATTAAATAAAGATTATATGGAAAAAAAAGAAACCAATGAAAGTCAGTTGGCTAAAAACTAAGCTAGAATGACTTATCTTGAAAGTAAATATTAAGACTATTCTAGCGAAGGAATAAGAACTGCAATTGTTTTCGTTACTTTTAACAAATTTGAGGATTGCCAAGCTGTTAAAGATAAATATTTCAAGCCTGGTTTTAAAAATAATTTAAGTTTCAAAGGAAGATTATTAAAGTTTAGAATAGCTTTTGAGCCTTTAGACATCATTTGGGAAAATCTAGAAACCCCTTATAGGACAAAGCTTTTGAGAAGATCCATTTTTCTTTTGATGGCTGTAATTTAAAATATTAAATTATAATTGCACAGTTTATTTGCAAAATCATTTAGCTTTTAACTGCTAATTTTCTAATTAATTACCATAAATTTTTTTTTTTTTAAAGCTAAAAAATATTTTCGAATTTTAAAAATGGTTTTTCATTTAAGAAATTTTTGATGGAATTTAAAAAGCTTTTAACTTTATGTTTGTTTTTTTAGATTTTATATTATATAAATATTTTTATTTTTTAAATAGCTTTTGCTCACAACTGGTAGTCTTGTAGCCGTTTCTTCTGTTTCATAATGGCAAAAGTCTCTTATTAAGGAAAAAAATGAAGGCTAGATTACTGAGAAAGACTTTAAAGATAGCATGGCTTCTTATGCTCTTTCTGTCTTTTGTACTGTAATTGTAGCAACAATTAACAGTTTATTAACAATAATAATAACATTATTCTCAAAATATGAAAAACATAATACATTTACATCTACTTCTGTTTCAGTAAGCTTAAGACTAAGCTGGATCTAATTTATAAATACAGCTCTTGTACCTTTTGTAATACTGCTGATTCTTTCTCCTTCTGAGAATTTATAAGACCAAAATGATTAAGAATTCTTATAATATGTTATTCAAAATATTTTTTTCATTTTTATTGGAAATGCTATTTTTGTTCCTCTTGTAACTATGTATGAACCAGAATACCTCTGGAAGAAAATATATCGTTGGTGGGTAGTTAGAAATGCTCCTTTTTGTAGAAAGACTTAATAATAACTAAATGAAATATTTGAAGACCCTGAGTTTTTAATTTAAGAGTACTATGCAATAGTGAACAGAATTATATTATCAGGCTTTTTTTATGCAACTATGCTTAGTTTGGGCATTTTAATTAAAGGAATTACAATGATAATGCTTTTTTGGGCCTTTAAATTTACTTTTATTAATCACTCAGCATATCCAAAGTGCCTTTCCAGCGGTTTAAATTCTTAAATGCAACAAGTTATGTTCTTTATACCAATTATATTCACTGTTGGAAACCTTATGTATGGAAAATTCTTCTTAAAGTGTGAAAGCTCAAATTTATTTACTACATTCAATATCATTCAAATCACTTTCGGATTTCTCTTAATTATTTTTCATAGTATATTTGTTACTTTGGCTGAGAGATTTCACAAGTCAAAGATAAATTTTGAGAATTATATATTTGAGAAATTAGTTATGGGTTTAAGCTACTAACAAGCAAATCCTATCACAAGAGCTTTTAATCCAGAAAATAAGCATATTGAAATGCTGCCATCAAAAGAAATGCAATCATCTCTACTTCTGGATAATTCTAATGAATAAATAGGGAAATCTAACCACTCCTAAGTTTTGGTGGAATCTTTAAAATAGAAAACCGTCAACATAAGATAAAAGGCATAACTCAATATGCAAACAAATAATTTAAAATCATCTTCCGTCGAATTATAGAAAAGTCTTAAGGATAGTTTAAAAATTTAAAACTTTAATTCTATAGACTAAGCATTACCATTATCTCCTTAATAAGTTGTTTTATCTAATAACTACACTTCTAATTCTATAATTGATTATGCCTTTACAAATATTTTATTAAGAAGAGAAAGAGAAAATCAAATTATTAGTGCTGCTTTTGAAAGAAAGAAGACTATGCTCATCCGTAGAGGGAGCTTAGGAGCTGATCATATTTTTAATGAGTCATAAAATGAAGAAGAAGAGGATGACGATGATGAAGATGAAGACATTATTGAAGACGAAGATTTATTAGTAGAAAATCATGATGTAGAAAAAAACAAAAATACAGAAAACTTATAAAGCAATTAATCAGAAGTTAGCATTTAAAAAAATAATTTATAATATTGAATATTTTTAAATATTAATTTTAATTAATTTTTATATTTTTAAATCTATATTAAATCATATTAAAGTTGTAAATAATATTTGCTTGTACAAAATTTAACACTTAAAAAATGGTTTCTTTATTTTATTTTTACTTTTTTGATGATTAAAATAAATGTATTTTGAGTAGTTTTACTTAAATTTTTTAATTAAATAAACAATAAATAAAGATAAAACAGATAGCTTTTTTAATTAGTAAATATTTTATTTTAAAAACTTTCAAAATCTGAATAAATTTTTAAAAACAAATTAATAGTATTTATTTAGAAAATAATATTCTACCTTATTTGAAATTTAATATGAATAAAATAGTTTGAAATTTTTGATTTAAAATACTTGTTTTTTTTAATTATCTTAGTTTAAAACACTATAGTTAACTTAGTCTAAGAAAGCTAGAAAACTTGGAAAGACTCAAATAGTACAATTTTTAATACATGATTATTGAGCTTTTAAATTTTTTTTTCTTCTTTTATACCTAGTATTTAGTAAAATAAACAAAGTGGAAATTAATTTAATTATTTATTTATTTATTAGTCGTTAGAAGAAATTAATCTTATCCTTAAGGTTTATTTAGAATTTCAAATTTGTGTGTATTATTTATATATATCAAATCATAAAAAAGGTGAAAAACAACATAAAACTAAAAAATCAAATATAGTATAGTTTAGAGTTATCATTAAAAATATTTATCAATAAAGTAAGTCTAACTAATTAAATATGAACGCTCCTATAACTATTAGTCATAGCAGTAAATAATTCGCAACAGCTGGGTACGATAGCTAAAATTTTGATATTCAATAATAAAGCGATAATGAGTAGAAATAGCAATAAATACTTTAATAATAGTGCTGTGCTTTCTGTAAAAGGGTGGCAATTAAGCCTATCAGCTTGATTTGCAATCATTTTCTATGTTTAGAATGTGGGAATTTCATAAAAGAATAAGAATAGGAAAGGTAATAAATAATTTTTAGACTTCTATCAATCTTTTTGTAGATAAATATATTTCAAGATCATTTTTGATCAATAAGATCAATTAGATCGATCTGTAATTTAATCGATATTGCTTACCTTTTTACTTTTTAAAAATATTTTGAAATAAAGTAAAGGATTATGTAAAATAATTTATTGAGAAATGAGTAAAGTTAAAATAAATACTAAAATATTATTATTAAAAATAAATAAATAAAATCTAACAACACAATTTTAATTAATATTTTAATAAAAATAAGTGGGGTATAACCAAAATACAGAGTTTCTTGTCCTGTTTGCTCATCAAATACAGTGACTTATAATGTTAAAAATCTTTTGGTACAGCATTTTAATGAAAAAACAGGAAATGAAGTCCCTTTGAAAATTCTATCAGTTCAAGCATCACCAGGCTCAAAGATAAATTTAAGGAAAAGCAGTTTAACTTAACAGTAATAAATGGTTAATGGAAATAAATCAAGGGATCCCTCTATCACTTAAGAATCGTGCTATAATGTAAAAACTACATAAGATACTAATAATATCAAGTATTAATATTAGAATAATAAATCTATGAATTCTTTGGAATACTAAAGTCAAACTTAAAGACTCTCATAAAGTTTTAGTAAATAAAATAATTTAAATTAATAAACAGATAAAACACTCGCCTTGAGTACATCTCAATCTGCCATAAGAAATTAAAGCTTAGGAACTCCTTTTAGCACAAATAAAAATGGTAGCTGTATTCCTCTCTAAAATTCTCCTTAAAATTGCAATAATTATACTTATTAGAGTCAAAATAATAATTTTTCTGAACCTTAATTTTTTACAAATGAATATAATAATAATAATATTTTATTAAGAAGAAATAGCAGTAGCAATGTGAATAATTATGTTAACTGCCTCAATAACATGTTTAGTAATTCAAATAATAACTTAGGATAATCAATATAAAATAATTATATCAATGACTATAGAAAATAAGTACCTTTGTAGAACTAAGCTTAATCAAAATAAATATAATAAGACTATTAGAATAGTTAAAGTGGAATGAACGTAGACATAAAGAAACAAAATATTTAGTAATATTCTGATCAATTAAAGTGTTAATAGCATAATGATCAATATACTTTGTTCTGTTTATCAGATAAGTCCTTACTTTGCATTGAGTGTCTTTATTCTTAAAAAACTCATAAGGTAAATTTTTTAAAACAATTTTGAAAAAATGAATATAAATTTTATAAAAAGAATCACAATATCATACCTCTCAAGAATGCTGCATAAATATTAAAAAAAGAAAATGAAGAATTCAAGAATTAATCAGAAATATACTTAAAGAAGTTAGAAGATTCAATACAAATTTCTAAATAGAATTAAATTACTCTTGACAGAGAATACTAAAAATGCAACTAAAAAGTAAATGAGATATTTGATAGCATGATAGCTACCGTTAATGCGAGGAGAGATAAACTGTTAGAAAATCTTTAACATAGCTACTAAATCCACTTAAATGATGTAGGAAATTAGTATTGTGAATTAGAAAATATTAAAAATATTTTAGAAGAATACAGAAATTTTGATGAGTAGATAGCTGAAAATTCTTATAGGGAATCATACATTTTTAGTGCTTTCAAGATGATTTAATAAACTCTTCAGCAAACAAATTTAGATTAGAAACCGATAAAAGTCAATTTTAACATCACGCAAATAGAGAATAGTCATAAACAGCTTTTTAACAAACTCATTGAGAAAATTGTATAACTTTAAAGTACAAAACCTGAAGAGCGCTTAAACCAAACAAGATAAAGCAAAAATATTGAATAAAATTCATAATTGACCTCAAATTAAACTTCCTCAACAAAGCAAAATAATAGCTCAAATTATTCAGCATATGCTCCACCTTCTCAAAATAGTATTACTAAAGATACAACACCTAAAAACTATCATCAAACCAATAATAATATTTAAAAAAGAAATATTCAAATCAACTAAAACAATAGTTAGTCTATAACAAATTCTGCTACATCTTCTCACAATGGAACTCAGAGAGGTAGCAATAGTAAATAAAAGGGATACACAACTACCAGTTATTCTGAAAAAGTTTAAAAGAGGCTTAGCACTTAAGCTAGCTCAAAAGTATCATATAAAAATATTAAAAGAAAATTATCCACAGATTTTAATACAATGAATACGAATAACTCAAAAGAAAATATTCATGTTTACCCTTAATATTAATAGTAAATAAAACATCACAACTATGACAATATTAAAAGGAGGTCTAATAGCATTGCTGAAGACGCTATTAAATATCAATAAGTAAAATTAACTTAGGAAATTCAGCAAAGCTACGATTTGAATTTAAAGTAATAGACAAGACAATCCTTAAAATAGATAAAAAATGATTTCGAAAATCAAGGTAATAATGTAGGTGGTGGTGGTGTTGGTAACTATTATTATGGAAATGTGTTTCTCTAAGAAAATTATAGTTAAAATAATTATTAAACAATTGCAAAAGATACAACTGTAAATACAACAAATTTAAGCTTAAATCGATCCCCCTTTAAAGAATATATTATTAACTGAAAATAAATTTTATATGATAATTATCTCTGTTAAAGTTATACAAATAATTTTAGTTAATTTTAAATAAAATTAAGTAATTTATATTTTAGCAATATCTATTCTAAAAATATGTAATTAATTGAGTGAATGGGTATAGGTTCTTTTAAAATAAAATATTATTACTTTTGAGTAAATTTTAAATGATATTAATAAATATTTGTGTTTAAATGAAGTAAATGTGTTTAATCAATTTAAATTTAAATAAGAAATTTATTTTTTTTAAAATTGAATATGCTCTTTTCTAAATATGAATGGTAAATTTAGTAATTAATTGATTGATTAAGTGAATGAGTGGAGGAATTTTCTCTGGTGATTGATAAATACATAATAAGACTTATCTTTCAATAGAATTTTAATATAAATTTAAAAATATTTAGTAGCTTAATTTTTTGTGACTTTTCTACTGTGAGCTTAAACTATTCTTTGCAATAACAAAATATTTGTCGATTTCATAAAAATATTTTTGAAAAAAAATGCTTGAAAATATTTTTTAAGCAAATATATTAAAAGGCATTTATTTACAATAAATTTTAATGGGTAAATAATTAAAAGTATTTGTCTTTTGTAGTTTTGTAGGATTATTTTAATATCGAGAAAAAAGAAAAGAAAGTAAATTATTTATATGTATGTGAGAAAAGGAATTTTTTTGAAAGAGTTATTTATTTAGTTTGAAATATATTTAGTTAATTAGGTAATAAGTTAGTTAGCTATTCACTCACTCACTCACTCACTCATTTACTTACTTACTTATTTACTTAATTAATTAGTTAGTTAGTTATTTATTTAATATATACTGAATAGAATATAAAATAGTTTATTTGCAGATATAAAATTTAATGATATAGTGAGATAGAAAAGAAAATATAGAAATTTATTTCATTTAAAATATACTGAAAAAACAAAACTTTTAGGAAATCTCATTTGAAGCACATCCCGATTTTCAAATTAGCATATGGATTAAGATTTGTGTGGGTATATTGATATTAATTATTATTTAGTACTTTTGATTGATTTTTGTTTGTTTGTTTGTTTATTTTATTGCTTGCTTGTTTTAAATATTTATTTAGTATGTGATTAATTAATTTATTAATGGATTAAGCTTTTATAACTTGAGGTTTTTTTCAAAAAGCCGTCCTTTATTATTATTTAGATTAGGGTAATAAAAAACTAAATTTGTTTGCTTTTAACTTTTCAAGATATATTTGTTATTATAAATCTAGAGTTAGAGGTTATTATTTAATTGCTTGCTGAGGAAGGTAGTACTGTGGTATAGGTATATGAGGCTAATATTCGTTTTAACGCTTTAAATATTATAAATTATATTAGTTGTTGAATGGAGGGAAAGTTCTATAGTAGTTGCTACGATATGGTTCAGTCATTATGGGGGGAGGATAGGTATATGGATTGATATTTTATGTACTAATTGGCTAAGTCAATTCGAAAGAATTAAAAGGACTAGAAAGTGTTGCTTGACTCTATAAATATGTTTCTTCGCTTCTTGTTATGGAAGAATCTTTAATGTGTGTAGGTAATTATCCATCGTTTTGTTCTTGTTTTACCTATATATTATCTTTTATGGGCATATTTTCTTGCTTAACTTGTACTACAATTTCGTTTTCTTTAACTTATTCATCTTCGTGTTCGGTATTTGTGCTTTCATAATTAGAAATTTGCTAATCTTTTTCATCATTATATTCTTCTTTAACTTAATCGTTTTTTTCAATTTTTATCTTTTTTTTATCGTAGCTGGCCTTTTTTCTACCTTTTTCGAGTACATCTGGTTTATATTCTTCACAAGACTTGTGTACAAGTCTCCAATGATTTGATAGAGCTCCTCTGCTTGCTAAAGTTGATCCACACTTACAAGGATAGGCGACTCTTTTTACTTTAGTTCTTTTAATTTGAACTTCATTCTTTGTTCCTAGCGGTCTTCCCATTTTTAAAATATTTTGCTTCATTCCCAAATCGTTGTCATGTTTTAGACGGATATGATTGTAAAGAGAAGAGTTAGTGAAGTATTTTTGCCCACACTTGCATGAATATTTATCCATTTTATCAACTTATTAAGATTAAGTTCACAAACAAAAGAGTTTAATAATATGATTGGCTTTTAGTGAGGATAATTAATTAATTAATTAGTTAAGTGATAAATAATTTGAAATATACAATTTTTGGAAAAAAAATTATTATTTAATTATCTTAATAATAATTAATTTGTTCAATCTAGAAGAATTTATTAATCTTTATCAACTCGATAACTGTGTATTTAACTCAATTCTTTCATTAAATTTAAATTTACATTTTTGTCACATTGTTTTGTTAGAATTAGATTTTTATGTTTAATTTTATCTAAATTAATTTTAAAAATATTTTTGTTCAAATTTTTAAGTTAATTAAAAGCTATCTCTACTAATTTATACTAATCAGAAAATCTATAAAATTATTCAAAAAAAGCACTATTTTGCAAAATTTTAATTAACAAATTAATTAATAGATTTTTCTTTGAAGCTTTTGTTTTTATAGTGGCAATTATATATTGATTTTATATCACTTTGTTTAGGATCTATCTTTCTATCATTCAATTAATCTATCTTTTTTAATTAAAGATTTGCTTAACACACAAATTCATCAAAAATCAATCAGATTTAATTTGATTAAAAGCAGTGTAATTAAATTTCCCCTCCTCCCAAACTCCCAAATGAGATTAGCTTCAATAGAAATGAGGTATAAATATGCTAATAATATTTTATTTCTAAATAATACAAGAAAAACCTTTTGAACTTTCAGAGATAATTCTTTTGGTTTTAGAGTCTCTAAAACAAAAGTAAAGAAAACTGAATTTCATTATTATTATTTATTTTTGTTAAATTGTTTGAAATTATGAAATTGTTTTAAAGTAAAATCCATAATATAAAATGCAGTTTTTTAAGCAAAAGCTTTTTTTAGCAAATTTAGTTAACCTTAATATGATAGAGACAAAAAAATTTGCAATATCCTAAAGTTATTTAGCGAAAAGACCTGATATTCAACATAATTAATCCTCATCATATGTAATTTGAATTTATTATATAATCTTATTATTATCATATTTATTATGATTTAAGAATGAGTATTGTGGTTCTTATTTCAAAAAGCAACTATAAATACTTTAGGATTTTAAGAATTTTGATCAATATTTAAATGGTAAAAATCATAAAATGTTAAAAATATTTAGAAAAAAATCTTATTATTAACTGTTCATGATAATGAACATCCATCCATATAATAAAATGCATGGATAAATATTAAAAATAAAATGTTATCATTTCAAGCTAAAATAATTACAAATAATAGAAATTTGAAACAAGACAAAATCACAATATAACATGATCTATAAAAAAAAAAATTTGGTTGTTACAAATTTGAAAAAAAGAATTAATGATTATAATGTGATTAAATAATAAATGATTATTATGTCAAAATCATAATTAAAATAATTAAAAAAAAAATGAGAACAATAGGTAAATTCAGCAAAGTGCAGATACAAAAGTGATATTATAAAAAAAAATAAATATATTTTTAGCAGATTATGAAATATGTACATGTTTTATGCATAAATTTGGAGAATTTTTCTATTATATTTTATTACTGTTTATTAAAACAAAAGTTAATTAAATCTTGTTACTATCTATTTTAAATGGTAAATTTTTACTTATCCTGTTTTTCATAAAAAATAAAAGCTTTTATTGCTAACGTCATATAAGATTAATAGATTCCACACATTCATTAAAAAAATTTTTACATAGATAATCAATTTATTTAGTTACATATATTTTTTTAATATATGAGTTTTGAAAGAAGAAACTAAAAAATACAAAGTTTAAAACAAAAATAATATTTAATAATTTATTTTTATTAGCTAATGATTATTTATTTATTTGTATCTTTTTTTTTGCTTTTTGTTTGATTACTTGTTTTCAAAAGTATGAATGCTATAAATAATCTGATTGATTATTTAAGAAGTAGCTTTCACGAAAATAGTCATCCATAAACATATTATCGTTCTCTATTTAATTTTCGAAATCTCCAACACACTATTGATAGTTAGAATCAAGTTATTATTAATCATACTATTCATCAATAGATGGATAGATATATCTAGTTGTCTAAGTATCCAAAGTGTTAGTATACTATTCTGTGCTCAACTGTGTTGAAAATAGAATCACCTGATTATTGTTTTCACTAACTGATGCAATTAGAGGACCTTTTTTTCTTCCTTATTATTTTTTTTATATTTAAAATTAAGGATCATTATTATATTATTATGCTTAATTCTTATATGGTTAGAAAGAGAGCCTTCGCCTTTAAGAACTTTTCCACATTTACAGGCTAGCTATTTAGCTGGGGTTTTTTTAGGCTTTTTTCTAAGATTTTTCGAATCAAGTGGTCTTCCAACTTTAGTATTTGTTAAGTTAAAGTTTTTTTTGTCGTTGTTATGTTTCAATCTTATGTGATTAAATAAAGAGGCATTTCTTTCATAATTTTTTCCACAACGACATATGAATTTTTTTTCCATTTATTAAATATTTTTTAATTTAGTTTTTATTTTAATAATTATAAATAAAATTAGCAAAGTAATTTGCTCCTACTTAATATAATTTAAGGAATCAAAAATGTGGTCAATAAATAGTAAGGCCTAAAGTATTATTAAGATTAAATTCACAAATCAAAGAATTTAATATTATTATTGGATTTTAGTTAGTGAATGAATTAGTTAAATGATAAATAATCTGAAATATACAATTTTTTGAAAAAATTATTATTTCATTATCTTAATAATAATAATTAATTTGTTCAATCTAGAATCAAAATATATTTATTATCAGCTCAATAACTGTGTATTTAGCTTTTTCTATCTCAAGTCTTTCATTAAATTTAAATTTACATTTTGTCACATTGTTTTGTTAGAATTAGATTTTTATGTTTAATTTTAGCTAAATTAATTTTAAAAATATTTTTGTTCAATTTTTTAAGTTAATTAATTAAAAGCTATCTCTACCTATTTATACTATTCATAAAATCTATACCATGATTCAAAAAAGTACTTTTTTGCAAAATTTTAATTAATAGATTTTTGTTTGAAGCTTTTGTATTTATTGTGGCAATTATATATTGATTTTATACCTCTTTGTTTACTTTTTATCTATCTATCAATTAATTAATTAATTAATTAATCTATCTTTTTTAATTAAAGATTCGCTTAACTCACAAATTCATCAAAAATCAATCAGATTTAATTTGATTAAAAGCAGTGTAATTAAATTTCCCCTCCTCCCAAGCGAGATTAGCTTCAATAGAAATGAGGTATAAATATGAAAAATAATATTTTATTTTCTAAATAATACAAAGAAAAACCCTTTGAACTTTCAAAGAAAATTCTTTTGATTTTAGAGTCTCTAAAACAAAAGTAAAGAAAACTGAATTTCATTATTATTATTTATTTGTGTTAAATTGTTTAAAATTATGAAATTGTTTTAAAGTAAAATCCATAATATAAAATGCAGTATTTTTAAGCAAAAGCTTTTTTTAGCAAATTTAGTTAACCTTAAGATGATAGAGACCAAAAAAAATGCAATATCCTTAAGTTATTTAGCGAAAAGACCTGATATTCAACATAATTAATCCTCATCATATTTAATTTAAATGCATCATATAATCTCATTATTATCATATTTATTATGATTTGAGAATGAGTATTGTGGTTCCTATTTCAAAAGCAACTATAAATACTTTAGGATTTTAAGAATTTTGATCAATATTTAAATGGTAAAAATCATAAAATGTGAAAAATATTTAGAAAAAATCTCATTTTTAACTGTTAATAATAATGAACATCCATCCATATAATATAATGCATATGGATAAATATTAAAAATAAAATGTTATTATTTCAAGCTAAAATAATTACAAATAATAGAAATTTGAAACAAGACAAAATCACAATATAACATGATCAGTAAAAAAAAAAAATTTGGTTGTTACAAATTTGAAAAAAAGAATTAATGATTATAATGTGATTAAATAATGAATGATTATTTTGTCAAAATCATTATTAAAATAATCAAAAAAAATGATAACAAAAGGTAATTTCAGCAAAGTACAGATACAAAAGTGATATTATAAAATAAAAATAAATACATCTTTTGCAGATTATGAAATATGCACATGTTTTATGCAAAAATTTGGAGAATTTACTATTGTCTAATACTACTGTTTATTATAACAAAAGTTAATTAAATCTTCTTACTACAGATTTTAAATGGTAAATTTTTACTTATCCTGTTTTTCATAAAAAATAAAAGCTTTTATTGCTAACGTCATATAAGATTAATAGATTCCACACATTAACTAAAAAAATTTTACATAATTAATCAATTTATTTAGTTACATATATTTTTTTAATATATGAGTTTTGAAAGAAGAAACTAAAAAATACAAAGTTTAAACAAAAATAATATTTAATAATTTATTTTTATTAGCTAATCATTATTTATTTATTTGTATCTTATTTTTTGCTTTTTGTTTGATCACTTGTTTTCAAAAGTATGAATATTATAAATGATCTGATTGATTATTTAAGAAGTTGCTTTCACGAAAAGAGTCATCCATAAACATATTATCGTTCTCTATTTAACCAACACACTATTGATAGTTAATATCAAGTTATTATTAATCATAATATTCATCAATAGATGGATAGATTTATTCAGTTCTCTAAGTATCCAAAGTGTTGGTAAACTATTCTGTGATCAACTGTGTTGAAAATAGAATCTCCTGATTATTATTTTCACTAAATGATACAATTAGAGGACCTTTTTTTCTTCCTTATTATTTTTTTTATATTTAAAATTAAGGATCATTATTATGCTTAATTCTTATATGGTTAGAAAGGGAGCCTTCGCCTTAAAGAGTTTTTCCACATTTACAGACTAACTATTTAGCTGGGGTTTGTTTAGGTTTATTTCTAAGATTTTTCGAATCAAGTGGTCTTCCAACTTTAGCATTTGTTAAGTTAAAGTTTTTTTTGTCGTTGTTATGTTTCAATCTTATGTGATTAAATAACGAAGCATTTCTTTCATAATTTTTTCCACAGCGACAAATAAATTTTTTTTTTTCCATTTATGAATTTTTTAATTTAGTTTTTATTTTAATAATTATAAATATAAAATTAAAAAATAATTTGCTTCTACTTAATAATGACTTTCCTTAATATAATTTAAGGAATTAAAAATGTGATCAATAAATAGTAAGGCCTAAAGTATAGGCTAATAATCCATGTCAAATAACTTAAAAAGAACTTAAAGCTAGTTAGTTACTCAATTATGCTAAAATTTTCTTACAAAATGTAAAAAAATAAATTCTTACACTCTCAAATACAAACTAAAAAGATTTTATTGTAATCTAGTTTATTAATAAATTTACATAATTAATGCACTTTTAAGTGGTTGATTAACTTGAAAATGTTAGCTACATCAATTCTTAAAAACAAAGAAACATTGTAGATATATTGATCTCTCAAATTTAATTTAATAAATTTATAAATTTCTCATGGGAAAAAGAAACACTACCAAAAAAATCAAGTTATTAATCAATATTTTTTCATTTAGTTTTGGATACTATTATAAATTAGTATTATGTAAATGAAAAATAGTTGTATATGTAATTTAATTTATGGATAATTAAAAATTACCCAATTTAAATATGAGGCAATCTATATTAAAATTAAATTTTTTACCATCAAATATAGAGACAGACATAATAACTAGTTTATTTTAAGGAATAAAATATAAAATTATATTTTTTAAATTAAATAATTTTATTCAATTTAACTTTACACTTTAGTATCAAGAATATATAAACATATTCTAAACATATTTTATCTATATTAAATATATATCTTATTACATATCATCACTAAATAGAATCTAATTTATCATAATACGTTGAATAAGAATTAATCAATCAATATATTTCTTTACTTTTTTTAGAGAAGATATCTTTAAATAGTGGAGTATGTATTTTATTTATTGTTAATTAAGTTATTTTGATAGGAATTTTATTTATTTTGTTAAATTATTTTGCATTTTAATTCAATAGAATTTATTCAACAATT
>NW_002476559.1:27073-232571 GCF_000189635.1 Tetrahymena thermophila SB210
AATTAGTAAAAGAATTATTTAATATTTAATTTTATATTTTATATGAATAAATATTTAAAATATATTTATTTGTAAAAAAATAATTTGTAAATAATATTTATGCAACAGAAATTATGTCTTAAGCAGAAATATTTTAAACAATGAAAAATTATTATGCTCAGATTTACACTATTTAACAGCTTTTTGCCAAAATCTTGTGGTGTTTTAATTAAGTAAATAATAGTAAGTTAAAAAACAAATAATAGGAATAAAACAACAAGAGATTTACAAAAAATCAAGTTTATATTAGATATAATTAATCAAAATAATTTAGGGTAAAAAAAAAAAACCTTATTTAAGTAACCTTAGATAATAACAATTTAGTAAATAAATTAGTATCAGAAATAAGATTTGATGACAACTACAAAATAAATATCAATCAATAGATCATCCTAAATTATGAAATTGGTTTTGTTATATGCTAAAAGTAATAACCTGAAATACAAGATTTTTTTTTAATCAAAGAATATTAATAAATTTTTCATTCATTCATAGATTAATTTTGATTTTAAAAAATAACTAATGTTTTAAAGTATATTAACTAATAAAAAATATCACAAACATTTAATTTAATTCTTAGCTAGAAACTTAACAAAAAATTGGTAAAAAACATCTTCCAAATAAAAATAATTGAGATAATTAGATTTCGAAACAAAAGAATTAGGTTTAAATAAATATCAGTTTATTTAAGTAACTTTATTAGTATTTAATAATCTCTACCCAATTTCTAATAAAAGATTATATGAAATAATAATATAAAAAATTGCAATAAAACAAATGATTCTTTGATAAAAAGAATATCAATTTAATAATCATATTCAAACTACCTATTTAATATTCATTTTTTTATTAATAGATTCAATCCGACGCTATAATCCCATTTTATTTTCTCTATTAGATAGAACTAGAATATAAAAGTATACAAAGTTCTAAAGTAATAATACTAAAATACATTAAAATTTTATTTACATACAATAATATTTTTATTTTGTAAATTGTTTATTTTTATCTAAATAATTATTGATCTATTTATAATTGAGTAGTACAAATCAAATTAGATTTAAAAACACAAAAATTATCCATCAAATTAATTTAATTTTAAGTAAAGTAAAAAAATTTATTGGATATATTTTTAAATAATAAGAATTGGTCTTTAGCTTAACTCTAATATAATATCCTTTAGCTTTTATCCATTTATTTATTTCAATATATATATATATATTTACTTACTTTTTAATTTTGCAAATTATTTTTACTCTTTCCATCCAATATAATAAAACTTCTAGTTAAATCATTATTAGCTTCCATCTCATATATTAAACTGCTATTAATTAAGTTGAAATTTTAATTAAAGTGCAAAATATTAAAGGGAGGGGGGGAAAAAAATAAATAGGCTTTTATTTTTATCTTTAAGTAGTGGTTATATATGGGTAAATATTTTTATAAGTAAAGAACTTATGGATTCTACCTCCCACCTAATTTTTTTAAATATCATAACTTTTAATAATTAAATCAAATATTAACCATTTATAGTTTGAATAAATTAACTGTTATATTTTAATTTTTATACTTAAATTATTTATACTGAAAAAGATATTAAAATTATTATTATTTTTCCAATTAACTATTTCATTAACTTCTATTATTTAATACTTTTAAAAATTTTATTTAGGCATATTATTATAATGAATAAAGCTAACAAAACCTTCAGTTAATAAAAAAATATAAAACATTTAAAGATAAATGTAAAATACATATCACCTACATTAGTTAATTACTAATATTTTAATTACTTATAATAACTTTTAATTATATATTTGATAAAAATATCTAATATTTTAATTTTTTTTGTTTCAATTAAAATAATTAATAGTATTTATTGATTATTTATTATGTAATTTATTTGAAGTTGTTATTTAATTAAAAAAATATTCGTGTATTATTGATTATTACGTAATTTAATTGAAGTTGTTATTTAATAAAAAAAAATATTCAAGATGTTAAATAAAGTTTTTTATTTTTTTTAAAACGTGCTTATTTATTTATAATGGTGAACAAATCTTATTTTTAGGCAAATTAACTTGAATAATTAATAATCAATGTATTTTTTAATAGAATTTGATTTATTATTTCAATAAATTTGTATAAGAATTCTGCAGAATTTTGTTTAAATTATTTGGATTTATTCACAAACAAAAACGAAAAAAAAAAATTAGATTTGCAAATTTTAGAAAATTAATTAACTAATTTTTTTGTTTAAATTAAAAAAGTATATCAAATAAACAAATGTAGGATTTTTACCCTAAAAAGAAGGAAGAATAGGTTGACACTCTTTTTAAATTCATAATAGTAGGAAATGCTTCATCAGGAAAGACATGCTTGTTACATTATTTTATAGAAGGAAAGCGTAATTAATTACAAAATTTAAAGCAGACAATAATAAAATATGAATTTTAATTTGCCATTTAATTGAAACAATAGATAGATTGATTAATATATGTTTATTTAGATTAAGCAAAACGCTAAAAAAATTAAAATATTTATATATTTTAACAGCAAAATAAAATTCAACTTATACTATTGGTGTTGAATTTGGGTCTAAAATTGAAAAGGTTGGATCAAAGCTAGTTAAATTTTAAATTTGGGATACTGCAGGATAGGAAAGATTTAGATCAGTAGCACGCACATATTATAGGGGAGCAGTAGGAGCAGTAATCGTTTTTGATCTGACAAAGTAAAATATTAGTTAGAAATCAATAAATATTTTGAAAATACAAGAAGAAATTATTTACATTTCATTCTAACCTTATTTTTTAATACTTATTTCACAGCATAGATTCATTTCACTCACTTTAAAATTGGGTCAATGATGTTAGAGAATTAGCAAATAAGGAAGTATGTATTGTAGTTTGTGGAAATAAATCTGATTTGACAGATGAACGTGCAGTTTAAAGTCATGAAGCAAAACGTTAATGTGAAAGTCTAGATGTAGAATACATCGAAACAAGCGCATTAACTGGTGAAAATGTAAATGAAGCATTTTCTATTATAACTAAGACTATTTTGCAAAAAATAGAAAATAATTAAATGGGTAATAAATACTATTTAAAATAAATATTAATTGTTAGATTTTATGAAATATTTTTTTTAAAATTAAATAATTTTATCTTTTATCATTTTTATTAAAAGAGCCTATTTTTTAACCGCGTCCATTTACACCTAAGCCTGATTAATTTGATATTGATAAACCTACAAAATGCAATTGTTGATCATAAAATCTAATAAAATAATAATAAGCTATGATATTATAATCCAAATCATTAAAATATTAAAAAAATTTCAATAAATTAGTTTGAAAATATAAAAAATAATTAACTTAATAATAAATAAATATAATTCTCATATAATTATCATATTCTAGAACTATCTATCTCTCTATATTTTATACAATAAAAATTAAATAATTATTAATCACATTTATTTATTTATTATTTCCTTCATTATTATATATTCAATAAAAATATTCTAAAAATGTATCTAACTAAAAAATTAAAAAATGAATGAAAGAATTTAATCATTAAATTTAAAACATAAAAAATTCAGAAATAATATATTGTTGATAGACATAATTTATACCCCTCCACAGCATAAAATTTTATTTAAGGAGTGAAATATAATTATTTAATAACACACTGATTGATAGATATTAAAAGCGTTTATTATAAAATATTAATTTATTTTATGAACATTTAAGTCTCAAATTTAAAAACTTTATTTGAACAAGTTTTTTTAACACTTTTTTCAAAAAATAAAAACCTTTAATAATTCTAACTTTTAATTAAAAAATGTGTTAGAGTTCAAGATATATAGGATAAAGTTATTAAAAACAGAAATATATATAATAACATGTTCAAATTTTAATTTAGTATAGCAATATACCTGCCAATGAAAAATTTAGTAGTTTAAATACCACTAAAAACATAATTAGAAACCTATTCAACTTTAATTCATATTTGGTTATCTTAAATTGAAAATTTATCATATTTGAATAAACTTGTAAGTAACATTTTGATGATTTAATTTATTTATGTTTTAATCAGAAAATAATTAATTAAAAAAGAACTAATCAGATGATGATATCAGTTAAAATTCTTTATTAATTAATTAGTTAATTCAATCTTGCTGAAGCCATAGAAAAGTGCCAATTTAAAATCATTATATAGTTTAAATATTTATTTTTTTTTCCATAAATCCTTAAATATTTATTTTTTTTTTCCATAAATCCTTATATGTTAAAACCATACCCTTTATTTGGATTTTTTTTTTTTTGAAAATTTCTAGACACATTTGTTGACTCATTTTTTTTATTTTATCAAAATGGAATATTTTTTTCTTTCTTTTTTCTGAGTCACTTCTAAAAATATTAATAAAAAAAAAATTTAGTATATTCTTTAAGCTTTAATCCTTGTTTTTAGCATTAGATTGAAAAAATTACTTTTAGTCATATTTTTAAAATTAAAAATGTTTCTTTCTAATTCAAAAAGTAATATATTTAAATATAATAATGAGAAATACTCAAAATTGCAGTTAAAATGAAGGAGTTAAAATAGTTTAATTTAATTTATAATAAATAACTTACTAAGAAATTTTTAATAATTTACAAGTAAGTTTTATATGAAATAAAAATAAGAAATGTAATAAATATAAATATTTCAATTTAAATTAATTAAATATTAATTTTAAATTAAGTTGATTAGCTTTAATTTTTTATTCATAAATTAAAATTGATTTTTTAGTTTTTGGATAGAAATAATCAATACAGAGCAACAGCTCTGCACATTGGACATTTTTAATTTACTTTGAACCATTCTATTATACAGCCTTTATGAAAACACCTTTTACAGCAATCAGATAAGTAAACTTAATCTTTCTCTTCAAATTCAACTAAGCAAATGATACAGCAAAGCTCTGATAATTCCTATTCAGTATACTTTTTAGTAGATTAAAGTGTGTTTTTAATGTCGTTGAGAGAGTGAGTTTTTAATTCTTTTTTACTCTTACAAGCTAATAATTAGAAAAAGAGATAGAAAATGAGAGCTATCAGCATGAAAATTAGAGCAACAGTCACAATTATAATCTATAACCAATTTACTATTGAGTAATAAAAGCTAAATACTATTGCAACATTTATTTCAGATGGGTAACAAAAAGAAAAAGTGAATTCAAGCAAGTTGTATATTACCAAATAGTATTCTTCAAGAAATGAATAGACTCTCATTATTTTAGACAGCAAAAGCCTGTCTTTGTACTTTATTATAACTTCAATTTCTCTTTAAATTAAGTTTGAATTAATTTGGTAGAGCATTTGCTAATTATTATCTAATAAATAATCAGTATCTTTTATATTAGAACGGTTTATGTGATTTATTTAAAGTAAATGCTTCTGATAATAATCATAGCTCACCCTATTTTCTCTGATATTAGGAGAGTTTAGTAATATATTTTATAAAATATTAGTGTCCTTAATAATTTTGATTGTTAAATTAAAAACTTGAATCAAGTAATAGTTTTCTATAGCTGAAATATTTTATTTGCTTTATTTATTTTAGTTAGCTTCATTGACATTTTAAGCATTTTATTCACATTATGCTTCAATTAAATTAGGATTATCAATATTGTTGTTACTGTTTGAAGTATTACTATTTATTTATCCATTAGAATTAACTTGGAGGTTTTAAATATTGTTATTACTATTTTGATTATTGTTATTATTTATTTAATTATTAAAAACTACATTATTATTATTGTTGAAACCTTAAAATGAAATTTAATTTTAATTGCTATTACTATTATTATTGGAATATTACTAATTATTAGAATTATTATTTGCTCTATTTTAATTAACAATATTATTTACTTGAGATTACTATTGTTGTAAGCTTTACTAATATTTTATTGCAGTCATAATTAATTATACATACTCTTCGGGGATTGCTTGATCAATTTAATGCATTGATATATTGTTATTTGCAACATATTAATTGTTTTATATTTAAACATTTTACTATGCTAACATATAATTATTTTAAGGAATATTAATGACCTAATTGTTTTGAATACTAGCATTATTTATATTATTATTGTTGTTGCTGATATTGTCATTTTAATTAGCTTATTCCTAATCTTAAGGCTGTTAAATACTTATTTATTCTATCTTGTTCTGTAAATCTTTTTACTTTTTGTATTAAATTTATAAATCAGAAATCAGGTAAAAGAAAAGATCATGACTGAGAATGTTAACTTCATATAGATTCAAAGTACTTAGATGTTGCTATGATTTCATATATACATAAATATTTAAAAGAAAATTTCTAAACGAGAAGAGCGTATAAAGACAGAAGTGCGCAAGTATTGTAGCATTACAAAATTAAGATGCATTCCTGATCATAAGATATAAGAATCCTATACAGAGAGGAAAATAATATATAATCAATTGAATTTTCTTGAATTTCAGTTTTTAACATAAAATGCTATTCAAGGAATTAATTGATTGTGTTCTAAGCTCTAGTCTATACCTCAATGAAGAGATATATGCCTAAGTTTATTACAACTAGAATGAATATTCATCACTTTAGTTTTGTGGAGCTACAACAGCCTAATCTTAAGGTTAGTTTTAATTATTATTTTATTACAATTGAATTTCTTACTGACTCGCATTCTAAGCTTAGTTTTCTTAATTTATTATCTGATTGGCTTCCTATAAAGGAGCAATTTATTCTACATTTCTCAAATTTTGATTCTCATCATCCACTTACTATCCTTTAGATTCCTACACTTTTAACTCCTGATTTTGAATTATATCTTGATTGATGTCTAGATTTTCTTTTGAATCGTCTTTTAGGATAGTAGTTGCTTTTGTAAATATTTAATTTGTAGATTGATCCAGATCAATAATATCGTTAGCAGATAACATTCTCTTTTAATTTTTATTTTAATCATAATTATTTTTTTAATTGGGCTCGTTTGAAATATATAATTCAGAATTAGATCTCTTTAGCAAAAACTTTCCCTTATTTAAAACCACGCCTTCTCCTTTGAAAGAATTCATTAGGATTTTATTAAGATTTTCTTCTTATTTGTTCTCTTTGATTTAAATATCAAGGTTATTTGATCTTTCTATCAAGTATTGAACAGAATTTTCTAACTTTTATTTGTTCTCCTATTTTTCAGAGTAATTCCCAAATTGCTCTATCTGATCATTCTCCATTTTTTAAAATATTTAATCTCCTTTAATATTTTCAAAATTTAATGCTAGCTATTCTATCTCTATTTTTTTTTTAGAATTTTGCGAGTTTTGAATTACTTTTATTTACTCATTATTCTAAAACTCGTTTGTTTACTAGAAAGATATCTATTCTTCTATGTTATTAAATACAATTAAACCTTCATCCCATTCTTTGTTTTCATGTTGAATTTTTTCCTGATCATTATTTATTTATGAATTATCCGCAGCCACTTTGACAAAATTTTGTATGTCTTTTGATATAAATTGTAAATCTTCAACATCTTCATTTTAGTTGAACTCTATGTTATTTTAAATAAAATTAGCTTTGCAATACTCTATCTAATTCTTAGATGAATTTAAGCTCTAGTTAGCGAGTATATTCTACTAAAGTTCATCTCTTGTATCTTAGAAGGAACTTTATATTTTTATATCTGGCTAATTTATTTGCATGTTCGCTCTTTTTTAAATTATAAAAATTAGATTCTTTTGTTTGATTTCAATAGAATTAAACTTTTTGAAAATTTATATTTATTAGTGATATGAATGAAAGTAGGTTTTGCAAAAAAAACAAATAATAAACCATTTAAATTCTTGTTAAACTATAAAGAAAGATTAAATAATAATTAATTAAATGAATTAATGAATGATTTAATTTGCTTTTTAGATTATTTAATTTATCTTTCTATCTAATAACTAAGTAAATAATTAGATTTTAAAAATCAACTCTTTCAAAAGTTTAATTGTAAAATAAAAACAGTACATAAAAAAATATTTATAATAAATTAATTGCTCTTAGCTAGCAATTGATTATTCTTTTATATACTTTAACTTTAAAAATAAGCTCATATAATTATACTAGGAATATAATAGAAGAGCTTGTGGCAATTAAATTTTTATTAGGTAGACAACTATGCTTTTTTTTTATTTTAAATTATTTTTTAAAAATTAATCTTTTTAATTTTAAAGATTACTTACTAAAACATTTATTTAGAGCAAATTTATTTACAAAAATTTTAGAGGGAATTTAATTTTAGTATAGTCAAAAGTTTAAGCAAAATTTGGTAAATTTAAATTTGAGAAATTATTTATTTTAAAAAATTATATAATATTCAATCCAACATTAAAATATTTTAAATTAAATTTTCTTTTTTTCTATTATTAGTTTGATGAGTTTTAAAAAAATAAACAAATATATCAATCGAATTTATTTAATTTAATTGCTATTATAATATAAAAAATGCACCGACCGGGAATCGAACCCGGGTCAAAGCGATGGCAACGCTCTATTCTACCACTAAACCATCGGTGCTTTCGGTGAAAAACTTCATTTCAAATTGATGAAATCAAAACTCTTTTTCTAAATTTAAATTTCTTTTTAATAAATCAATAATTGTGTTGAGTATTAAATACTTATATATTAATAAATTATTTGATTTAATATGTTTTTAAAAAATAAAGAATGAAATTTATTTATTTGGAACTTGTAGATTTTAACTGAAAAAAATTAAATATTATTAAATTACTTTTTAATCTAAATAAATATTTATAAAAAATGCACCGACCGGGAATCGAACCCGGGTCAAAGCGATGGCAACGCTCTATTCTACCACTAAACCATCGGTGCTTTCGGTGATAGTCTATTTTGTAAGTATTTCTTCTAGAGTGCTTTAATTTTAAGATAAATTTAATGAATTATTAAATATTCACTTTTATTAAAGCTAAATATATAACTAAAATTAATAATAAATAAATGAAAACTAACAACTGTATTAATTTATCTTTTTTTATTTCATTTTATTTATCTCTCTATCAAATATGTAATTTATTTATTAATTTAAAAATTTATAAAAAGCCTTTGAAAATTTTTAGATAAATAATTCATATGTTTAAATTTGAGCTTTTATAATTTTTATAAATAAAAATTAATTTATACATCTAAAAGTATAAACTTTTGAAAATATAATATAATTTCTTAAAAATTAAGGGTATTAGATATAATTTAATATTTTTAAATAAAGCTGCTTTTTAGGTTCGTTCATCATTAATTTAATTTAATTTTTTGTTTGGATGAGTATTGAAAATTTATGCTTCATATAAGATATTTATATATTAATTTAAATATTAAATAATAATTTTTATTAGAGTGAAATTTATTTTGCAAGAAAATATATTACAATATTTATGTATTTATATAAACTCTATTTAAGTTAAATTAATACTATTAAAGTAACTTAAATAGGAAAAAAAGGTAATTCTAAACTTAATATTAATCTAAACAAATATTAGTTAGATCAAATTAATTTTTCACTAACCTTATTAGTATTCTTCATCATTAGCACCTTCCTAGTTTCTTTCTTCTTCCTCTTCTTCACCTTGATCATCGCCTTCTTACTATTATTATTACTATTGCTCATCATCTTAATCTTATTCAGCTTCGTTTTCTCTATCTTATTAATCATCATATTCTTCCTATCTTTCAGCGACTTCTCCATCTCCTTCTTCATCCTTCTTTCCACCTGAACTGTAAACCATCAATTTAGTAATATAACTTTTGTATTATTCCTATTCATTAAAGTTATTAAAATAAAAGTTTAATTTTAATTTTCTATTTTACAAGTTCATCATTTAATCTATCGTTTTCAGCAGTTAAGATTTCTTTTTCTTCATTCATATGAGAGAAAAGTGCTTTGAATTTTTCTATTAACTCTTCCATTTTTTTAATTTCCAAATCCTTTAACTCATTGTTTCTAGATACTATAAATAATAAGTATTTAATAAATAGTTAGAAGATAAAAAATTTAAATACGCTCTTTGATGATTTCTTCTTTTCTTTCAAGTAGCTTTTCAAGACTTGCAACTCTCTTAACTATTTAAGGATCTTATGATTATCCTTCTTCTTCATTTAATTTTTCTGTGATCAAATCTAAAATCTAAGGATTTTCCTTAATTGCTTTAATTAGGGGATCGTCTAAATATTGAGTTTGTAAATTTTAAATTTTAGAGTTTGATTCAGACAAAAGGGATTCGAATTATTTTAGTTTTTCTTTATAACTTAATTCAATTTATTTAAGAGATTAAGACATTTCTTCATTTTGCTATTTGATGTTGGTTTCAAACTTTTGGCATTAAACTAATAAAGCTTCATTCTTCTTCTTTTCTGCTTCATATGCTAATTTGTACTAATCAGCCTCTTTAGAATTTTATTCTTTTAACTTTTGCACTATTTCATCATGATTTTTTTCTAATTAATCAAGCTATTTATATTAATAAATAAAAATGAATACTTTCTCTACCATATAATATTTAAATTATTTATTTATTTGATTTTGAATTTACCTTTTATTTTAATGAGGAATTATCGCTTTCTAATCTATGAATTTCTTATTTATATTTCTAATCAGAAATGCTATTTGCAGGTAAAGTAGCATTATTTGAACTAGTTAAATTGCTTTATTCATTTTTAGGAGAGGTTTCAGATCTTAAGTTACTAGAAAGTTAAGCCCCATGAGGAGAAATTGGGGAAGTAATAGTATTTAAATTTGAAACATTTTCTGGAGCAGGCTAGCTTTCAAGCTTAGGGGAAGTTCTTTCAGCTACTTGATCAGATTTCTACTATTATTGCTATTATTGTTCATACTTTGTGAGATAGTAAGAAGGCTGATTCAATTACTAGATGTGAGATCCACCAATAGATGAATTAGAGGTGATAATTTTTTCATATCTAGAAGCAGGAGATGTGTAGCTGTTTTAAGTGTGTAAATTATTTTGGGAAGTGCTTACACCAAGATTTGAAGTATAAGCATTTGCATGAGAAACATAAGATGATTCAGATTATAATTTATTATTTAATTCATTTATTTTATTCATTATATCTCTCTTACGTTACTCTCTTTGCTTTCTTTCCATATCAAATTATAAAAATGTTTCAACATTTCTTTGATAGTCAGGATTGTTGCTAGTAGTAGAAGCAACCTTATTAGGGCTTTAGTAAAGAGAATATCCTTTTTAATGTGCATTTAATCTCTTAATTGAATCACCCAAAAATTAATTATTTCCTTTTAGATAATAATAATCAAAATAAATAATAAATAAATAAATGAGTATTACTGAACAACAAATAAACAAATATTTAAAAATATGGAATAAAAAAGAAAATTTTCTATTAAAAATTTAATTTAAATTGAAAACTCAAATAATTATTTGGTTTTGTTAGCTAAAATAAATTCATTTTATTCATTTATTTTTTACGTTTCATTTTTGTAATTCTTTTTTTTTGTAGATATTAGCATTAATGCATTAAGGTAGGTAATAAAAATTGTTCATTAATAAATAATTACTCTGAATATTTGAGATACTGTAATTAGAAAGTAATCTTTCATGAATTGTGCTTGGAGATAAATATCTTCTATTGTCATCTCTAACGGGTGATCTATATTGTTCACGATCTCTTTCAGGGGAACTTATGAATCTGCTGTTAATTTAACCTAAATTAATTCATTTATTAAAAGATTATGAGCAAATCTTAGAATTAGATGGAGTTCTTTCAAAGGATTAGCAAATAAATCAAAATATCTTCATACATTTATATATCTGATAATTGTAAAATGAAATTTGATGAATAAATTACTATCTATCTTTTATCTAAGATATTGCTTTTCTAATCTTTCGCTAAGAAGCTTGGATTCATAATTTAATCTCCTTGAGTCAGAGAAATCTATTCATTTTTTAATTTAAAAAGATTGTTATATTTTGTTTGTATTTAAATTTTTGGTGCTGTTAAGCATCCATCGTCTGTCTCAAAATTATATTTTTTTGTGAGACTTTGCAATAAAAGAGAGAATAAATCTAATACGGCTAACTTCAGACATTTTATTTTTTGATAGTAATTTTATTTTGCTTTATTGGAAACAATATATCTTTCTAATTTGAATAAAATCTTAAAATATTCCTAACAAAGAAATCAATTAGTTTATTTATTTATTTATATTTCAGTCAATATATATCATTTAATCAATAAATTATTAGATAGAGAAATTAATGAATGAAATAAATTATTTAATTTAATTTATAGGGTTTTTAATTTTAGAACAGTTATCCAGCAAAAATTAAAAGGATTACCATAGAGAGAGAATCTTATTTTACTTTTTCTTTTTTATTTTCTTTTTATTAAATTAATTCCAACTGGCTCTTTTTGAATTATTAAATACTTCAAAATTAAATTCATTTTTTATAAATTTAAATAAAGCATTCAAAAAATATTAAATCAAGGCCAAAAAAAATATTTTTACTTGAAAGCCTTTATTTAAAATATTTTCAATCATTAGAAGCATTTTTAAATGAATGAATAAATAAATTATTTTTTTATTAAAAATTTTGAAAATGAAGAAGAAAAAATCAATAAAATATAAAAAAATAGAAATTAATTTTTTTATTTGATTTTAAATTTAAAATATTTTTTTAGTTTGATTTATTCTTTAATATTTTATTTTGTAAAAATTAATTATTAAAAAAAAAATAATTGAAGATAGGATCATATAAAAATAAATTTCATCACCTATTGTATATATTTAGTAGGACTATTTTTAGTAAGATTGATTTGAATAGAATATTATACTTAGAAATAGCTGAGGATGATTGATTGAATAGATCAAAATGTATTTATATAAAATTTAAATAAATAAAATCGTTTTATTGCAAATATAATGAATTTATTTGTTAATAGCTCAAGATTAATTGATAACAATTTTTATTTTATCTGCACTTTGATGTTTATTATTATTTTTAGTAATAAAAATTTTTTGGTATTTTAAATTGCTGAACTAAAGATGAAGAATTTATTTATAAAATACTTTCAAAATCATCACTTCTTAAAGATAAATTTAGGTTGGCTTTCTACTTCAATATATTTAAAGATTTTAAACTATGCTAACTTGTGAAGGTGATTTTGGTGAAGTAATTGTTAAAAAACTATGCAAGCATTTTTTAAAAAATTTCAAATTTAAATTTTATTTCCCTTAGAGCGAATGAAACAAGTTATATTTACTACTTACTTTATAAAGTGTTAATTAATGTTTTTAATTATTTTCCTTATTTCTTGCCCAAAAGCTGCTTTTGCTTTATTTACTTTTTCTTTTTCGCAATTTTTTAAGTCGAGGGATCGAAAACCTTGAACGAACTAAGATTTTTTTGTTTGCAATTTATCATTTGAATGAAAAAATAATAGCAAATTATAATCTTAATTTTTTTGATGCACAAAAAATCAAACAAAAAAATTATACAAAATCAGGATATTTTCTTAATTGAAAAGTCTTTTATAACAAGTACATGTAATTTTCTTCAGTAGCAAACAACTAATTTCTTTAATTATTCAACCTAACATTTGTTTGTTTTTAACAGACATAAATGCCTTTTTTAATGTCTTCAAATATTAGTTTTTGAAGACTAATTTGAGCAAAGAATAAAGAAAATGATCATTTAAATTAAATATTTTAAAATTATCTTCAAATTAAAAATTTGTAGTGTTTTTATGTGTTAGTTTTAAAAGGGTATTATCAAGCTTTTTATTCATAAATACATAGTAAATTTTGATTAAGGAATGCTTGCTTATTTTGATCGATTGATATATAGTTCCTATTATCTATCAGAGTTAAGCTCTTTACTTTTAATATTTTTGACTACACATAAGATTGATTTATGGATACAAATTTATTTCTTTCTTAAATATTTGTGAATTTTGCCAATTATTTATCAAAAATTTTCAATAACAACAAATACTATTATAAATTATAGCGTCTTCCAAACTGCTCTTCTATCATCTTTTAAAAAGGCAAAATTTTATCAAACAATTACTTGATATCAAAAATTTAACAATAATATTTTTTATAATCTTTTTTTTTTCTACCTCTTCTTCATTCCCTATAAGTTAAGGGACTAATGAAGAATGAGGAAGTGTAAGTTTATAAGAATTAGTGTCTAACTATTCCCAAATTATTTTTACCTTATATCATATTTGCGTCAACTCTTTTACAAGCATCAGCTTTATGAGCTTCAAAAACTTTCATACTTTGTCTGTTAAAAAAACGGGTCTGACTAAAATTGCAAATGAAATAGAGTTCAGGGATTGTTCATAATCAGTTACTTCACACTTTTGAGTGCACCCCACCGTTTTTTAAATGTAAACAGACAAAAAGAAAATAGAATATTTTAAAGTCCGAAATGTAGCTTTGAACACTTGAAATTGACGCACTTTCTAAATCAAAAGGATTTTTTATTTTCTACAGCAATTGGCTGCTTGGGTATATAAATGAAAAACGTTAAAAAGCAATCATAGATACCCTTAAATATGTGTTAAGTTGTCTATTAAAGAGATTTATATAAATTAAATAGATATTCTATTATCTGGTGAAATGTAGTTTAGTACATTTTGTAGAAAAAAATAAGTAGTGAATGAGTGAGTGAGTAGATGAAGGAGTAAAAAAAGAATAGAGGAAATATATATATATTATAATAAGATATTTAAATGTATGTTTCAATTATTGCAGCAAGTGAGCCTATGGGTGTTTTTACATTGATAATTACTTTATTATTTGTAGATGAAAGAAAATAGCTCTTGCTTTGCTCTATCACAGACAAAGAGACAAGAACTAATTATAATTATAAGTTTCCCTACAAGCAGAATCTAATTTTTGAAGCCTTTCTTTGTTAATAAAATACTAATCTGAAAATGCTAATACAGTAAATGTTAGTAAATAGAAAATAAATTGGATAATATGAAAAATAAATATTCAATCGAAGTTGGAGATTAAAAGAAAGAGGTAGAACAAACATGCTACTCAATTAAGGGATAACTACTAATATTAGCTTTTATTAACGAATTTGGCATGAGTAAGAGAAATGTTTGTAAAAACAAAGAAAAAAGCATTAATCAAAAGATGCTCGCAAGTGAAAGTTTTCAACTGTAATCTTTATATTAAAAAAGAAAGAGAGTGATTGACTGAGTCAGTCAGAGATAAATAAATAGCTAAAGAGATGGGGGGTTTCGATAAGGAGTGCACATCAAAAGATTTAACTTGATAAAATATTAATTGAAGGAACAAATCAATCGATCGATCGATCGACCAATCGATCAGTCATACAGACAGACAATGAGTCTATCTATAATATTAATATAATCAAACAATCCACCAAAGTTTGTTAACTGTTTTTGAAAATGGGAAGTGATTCAAAGTAAAGTGGAAGGAAAATAAAAAGGAAATCAAACAATCAAATTATCAAAAACAAAAAATAATTGCTTCTTTGTTCAATCAAAAAAATCAAATATTAGAAGAAATTAAAAAAAAAAATTAATTAATTAAGTTATTAATTTGTTTGTGCAAATGAATGAATGAATTATTAATTAATTAATAATATATAATGCTTTATGAGATGGGGAATAGATAGATAATCTTGAGTCGGTTGAAATAATCAATATGATGATTATATATAAAATTATATAAATAATTAATTACTCGATAAAATTTAAAAATTAAATTTTTAGATAAAAAAGGGCGTTTAAAAAAAAAATGTTATGATAATACATATAGCTTGAGCTAGATGTGAACTGATAGCGAGCTAAAATTTCATGGATTTCTACTGATTTTTTAATACCTACCTTGGAAAGCACTTTCTATATATAATAAAGTGAGAAATGAATTTCTATTTATGTTATTTTTATTATTCGCCATTTTATATTTCTTTTTCATATATATTAATTTTTATATATTCTTTTTTTTTTTTTTGAAGGAAGAGTGGTTGTGTGTAGTTCGTTCATGTCTTCTTTGATCAACTGATTATGATTGATTGATTAACTTTAATGAATCTCAGATTTATTATTAATTAATTAAAATTACTTTCTTTCAAGAGAGTGGGAGGGATTAGTTAGTTGATTCAAATGAAAAAATGAATAAATGATCAATTGATTAATTCGTAGATCAAGTCAGCTAATTAACTATTATTTTGTTAGCTAGCTTGAGATCAATATTTGATAGATCATTTAAAAAATATAATAGACGATTTTGGAGAAAATAAAAGGTAAAGTGTCTCTCTCAACCTATATATTATTATCTGATCTCCTTCTTTTTTTTACTTACTTTTTGTTAATGTTCTGTTCTATATATTTTTGTACAAATAAACAAGAAAATGCAAAGAAAACTATTTTTTAAATAGCATTGATTGATTGATATTGAATTCCCCTTTAATAATTTAATGTATTTTGAGAGAAGAAAGGTTTATTAATTAATTAAAGAAGAGGAAAAAAGAAGAAGAAGAAAAAGCAAATTAATTATTAGAGTGACTATATAAATAAAGAAAAAATTTTAATTTGTTAGGGAATTATAATCATAACTAATTAATTATTCTTTTTTTTTCAAAAAAAGAAGAAAAACATCAAATCAAACATATTGTTCATTTTTTTTGACTTCAGTATTTGTTTTAGGGAAGATAATCGTACGAAAAATGTCGTTTAATACTTCTTAAACTGTTTAACATTCCTAACAAAGTCAAAAACAAAGTATTTGTAGCGAAAATGATATCAACGTTCTCGCAAATATTTTTGAACAAAAAGGCAATCTGCTTTTCTCTGATTAAGGCAAGCTCGTTTATTAATGCGGGTTATATGTCCTCAAGGAGGTTTACTTGCCTTAGATTCAACAATAATCCTAGCAAAAGGATAATCATAGCGTTTCTGATCAGTAGTAACAGGCTCCTTCCTCTTCAGCTAGCAGTCAACCTGTTGTTTCTGCTGTTTATCCTCCTTCTCCTATCCAATCATAGCAAAATGAGATCGACCTAAAGCTAATTTTAGAAAAAAGAATCAAAGATTGCTTGCTTTTATAGAACGAATTTGTGATTACCCAGAATATAAGCTGCAAAAATGCTAACATCGCTAAGCCCATCGACTTCAAGGCTACTCCTGCTAGATGTATGCTATTCTCTCCTTATATGAGCGAAAAAGACGCTTTTACTCACTTGATACAAAAAAACGCGGGTATTTTTTAAAAAATAAACTATTTCTCCCTCGAAAATAGAAGCAACGAACAAGATGAATTATTACATAGAGTTCGTGGAATTCTTTTCGGTGCTATGAAGTTAGCATTCGAAATAGGCACTGCTTTAAAGTACCTGCACGAAGAACTCAATATTGCTCACAATGACATCAAGCCTGATAACTTTTTCGCTCACTTTGGCTAGCATCCTCTAATTGAAAGTAGCTAAGTTTACGACTACACCAACAAAGTCACTCGTGATGATGACGGTGTTTAATACTATCTTGGTGACTTCGCCTACTCCAAGGAGTGCGGATTCACTTCTTAGAAAGAAGCCAAGAGATTCTTCTAATAGAAAGTTTAATCCTACTTTTCACCTGAAATCTTTGCTTTGATAGAAGGTGGACAAATTGATCTTCAGAACTTCGAAAAGCAGTACGATGTATTTGCTTTTGGCATCAGTCTCTTCTAGATCCTTTTCCAAATGAACCCCTTTCAATCCAATGGCTGCCATCTCAGCGATACCTCATTTAACCTTCTCCACACTAACCCTGAAAAGTTTTGGAGCTAATTGTGGTAACCGCTGAGCGTCTACGGGTAGATGACTAATATTGACCTGATGAAAGATCTCTTGACCAAAATGCTTGAAAGAGATCCTTCTAAGAGACCCAATATTAGCCAAATCCTATAGCACCCATGGCTCGCTAACATCTAAAACTATTTTTTATAATTAACTCACTGAAAAACAAACAAACAACCAAACAAACAAACAACCAACCAACCCCAACCACAAACAAAAAAACATACACAAATCTTAATAATTTATGAATTAACCTAACCATTTTCTTTGAAACGATTTTGAGATCGTGATACTATGATTAGCCTGCAATCATTTCAAGTTACTATTCAAACCAAAATGCAAACACCCACCTACTCTTTATAAACCACTTACTTTTATTTTTTATAATCGCAAGTTAACTTTTGTTCACTTGCAAACAAACCCCCTACCAACAAACCACCCATAAAAACAAAAAATAAACAACCAAATCTAATAACTTAATTAAAAAACAACAAGAAAACAAAAAAAGCAACCAAACAAATCAAAACAAACACAATAATAATAATTTATAAATGCTTAATGTATTATTTCTCTCATCTATCTTTCTACTTTTAAAACAATTCTTTAATAAAATATTAATTTAATAATTAATAAATAAATAAATCAATACCTAATTTAAATATCCAAACTCCTACGAATTTTATTAATTAAAAATAAATTTAGTTAAAGATAGCTTTATCTATGAACGAAAGAAAATAGTTAATGTGCAAAAATAAAAATAATGCAACCAAGAACTAATAAATTAATAACCAATAAATACAATAATAACTAACTTGATTGCATTTGCAGCCGTCACATAAGTAATATTTTAGCGAAAGCTAATCTGCATGCATGTTAACAATTTTCAGCTATTTTTAACAATCGAGTCCAAAAATCCTTATTTCCAATGGTAAGAAGGTTTCTGTGAACAAATCTTCCACTTCATTTACCATAACTTGCTACTGGAAAAAGGAAACAATAAATAAATAAATAAAATAAACATAACCTACTTCTTAAAACTACTATTAAATAATAAATATTTAAATAAAATCACTTTATAATTGTGCTTTATCAATTGTTTTAAAAATAATTGATTAGCACTTTTCCTTACTTCTATTTAAAGAGAGTGAACTCTCACTTAGAATAAATAAATCTTAACGTGTATTCTATCTATATTTTTTATTATGTTAGTGTGTATTAATAAAAACAAATAAAAAATGATAACTTGCATTTTTGTGACTAATTTGATCACAATTCAAACATAAAACATTTAATCTTCTTTTCATTTCTTTTTACTTAAATTTCTTTGATAATTATTAAATTTTCTATTATTAAACATAAAATTAATCTTTTAATTTAAAAGATTTATTGAATTAATTTGTTTTTTTATATTTTACAAATTCAAAATTTTTCTAAATCTTATTATTTTAACTTTTTTAAATTATTTTTATTAAATATATTTAATAATTATTTATTGGATATAATAAATCATCTTACTTACATTTAAAGCTCTTATTTTAATTTAAGTAATTTTTTAAACAAAAATTAAATAATTAATATTAAGTTATCTCTTAAAATAACTGTTTGTTTTCAACTAAAAATTATTTCAAATAATTAAAATAAATTGTAATAAAAGAAATTAATTAATTAATTAGCTTTTTTGTGTAATTAAAAAAATCAAAGTTTGATTAAAATATTTTTTTAATTTAAATATTATATTTTATTTAACCAAATTTGATAAATTATTTCTGTTATTTATAAAAATTTTTAGCTAATTTTTAAAATATTAAAGTTGTAATTATAATTTTATTTAAGTTGATATAATGTCTAAAATTAAAATGAATAATTTGTTCTTTTTACTCAGTAAATTTATATAAAATTAATCAAGATGATTGAAACAATTTTCAAAGTGAGTTATTTTATTTAATTGGATTTTCAAAAATAAATTCACTAATTTAAAATTTAATTTAAATGATATGGAAAAATATTGTTTTATTTTAAAATTTATTGAAACACAAAATAGATAAAAAAGTTGAGATAAAAAAATATCTTAAAATATCTTCTCAAGATTTCTGATTTCTTAGAAGAAAATTTATTGATAAAATTTTGTTAATGAATAATTAAAAATATTTACTAACTTATTACTTGATTATAATTTTTTGTAATGAATGGCTTAAAAATGTATTTATACTTTGATTAGCTTACTGATGTATTGTTCAAAGGCTGCTTTGTTTATTCTTAAAAAGTAGCGATTCAGTGCTTAAAGATTTTTTACCATTCTTCCAATAAATTTATAAAGTAATAAATATAAGGCTATTATCAAACAAATAAAAAATAACACACCTGCTTCATTCAATAAGGCAATTCGACAAAAGAAAAAGAAAACTACACAGAAACACTTTTTAGTAAAAAAAAAAAAAAAGTAATATTAAAAATAGCTAATTTCTAAGAGATTAATTTCATTAAATTTATTAAATAGAAAGGATATATAAAATAGATTAAGCAAGGTTGCACTAAATAGTAATAATTATATAAATAGATAAATGTAGGTTATAAGCAATCCAAATGGAATAGACAGCTAGCACTAGATGTTGCTCAACTTGTTCTAAAATTTTATTGAAATTCATTCTGAAGATTACGAAAATTAATCGAATCTTTCTTAGTTGCGGAAGTAAATGAATTAAAATATCAAAAGAGAGTGGAACTATTTCAAGTGCTAAATTAACGTAAACCCACTGAACACTGACAAGATCACCACTTATTTTCATCTTTTAGAGAAGAGTTTATTAGAAAATAATAGTCTTGATAATTCTCCTTCTCATTCACCTACAATAAGACCTTCATAGCATTAAAAAGATATGAGTGAATCAAGTAAATCTCCAAACACAAGATTTCTTACCATCAATCCGAATGATGTACCTAAAGATGCATTCAAAAAAAATTGTTTCAAAAGAAGTACCAATGCTGCATAAAACAGAATTAACCTTAATAGCAACAGCAATGACGAAACAGCAGTACCTTCGAATAGGATTTAATAGACTCATGGATATTTTTCTCCTCAAATACAACCTAGTTCTGACAGATAATTTAGTTAAATGTTACAATAATTTGAGCAGAATACGATGAAAAATGCACGAAGCCCTTATTACAATTAAAGTAGTTAAGTAAACTAGCATAATTTCACGAGTGCAGTTTAATCAAGCAATTAAGATCCTTTTTAATAATAAAAAAATAATTTTATCAAACCATCTTAATTTTAATAGCAATAAGGATATCAAAATAATTATCAAATTTAAATTAACTCTAGCAGCAATACCACCTCAGAAAATAATGCCATAAATTAATAAAGAGGGTTAATCAAAGTGGATGAAAGCAACTTTAATAGTCCTCCTATATTTCCTCTTGAAACAGTAAATAATCAATAACAATTACAATTACAACAACAATAGCAAGTGCTATCAAAATTAGATAGTGAAGAAAACAGTGCAAGTAACAGTGAAAGTAGTAGCACAAGAAACAGCTAAGATATCATCAATAATGTTTCAAATAGTTAGCCAAATAATAATCCAAACGGGAATATGTTAAATGCTAACTAATCTCCTACATTGAACAACACGCAAAGCAATACATCTTTGCAGATAGAAAACCTTAAAAATTAAGCATAATAATTTTATAAGGAATACAAAAGCCAGCAAATAGATTCTTAAAGATCAACATAGCAAGATACTTCTAAGAATATAGTTTAAAATGTTAATTTAATCAATCCTCAATCATAGCAAATAGGAAATTAGAAAGACAGTTCATCAATTTAGTAACAATTTTAATAGCCAATCTAATAAGTTTAATCTCCGATTATTCCAATCAGCTATAATATTTCTTACGATTAAGAGAAATATATAGCTACAAACCCATAAATATAGGTAAATATCCAAGGGAATAACCAAGGATAGTAGCATTCGCACTCGTTAGATTATAACCAATAAAATCTAAATAAGTTAGCTTTTAACAATTTTCACTAGTATAGGGCACTTTCTCCAAATCCTCAATCAACATAAAATAATAATTTATAATTCGAAAATAGAACTTACAGTCCAAACAGTAGACTTTATCACAATCCTTAAATGTAAAATTTCTCTTAATAATAGTAGCAATTATAACCTCCCTAGAAACAAACTAAAAATGCTTTAAATTATAAAAATAAGCTGCTTTAAGCAGCAAATCAGGCCGTTCCTTTAAATTAATATCAAGTTGGATAATAGTAAAAGAGCGATTAAAGTATAAACTCAAATTCTTCAAGTAATTTGAGTATGACCACTAATAACCTGACTTAGCCTTAGAGTTTGGCTTAGCAATATGGAATGTAAGAAAACCAATCAACTGCAACTGTATAGAGATACTAATCTCCATTACGCCAAATAAGCTCTATAAATTCTCTCTAGCAGATAAATCAAAATTAATAACAATAAACCTAATAATAACCAGTAAACAACATCGCAGAATAATAGTCAATAATTGATGAAATGTTGAGGTACTAATTCAAAATAAAGCAAGTCCTCGAAAAAACTCAACTGCTTGAAACTTACATGAAAAATAATTCAAGTGCAATAAATTCTTTATTTAACTAATGAACTGAGTGAGAAAAGCATATTTATAAAGATAGAATTTAAGTTAATTCAATTAAGAAAAATAATCCAACCTTGTGTCTGTTTTCAGTTTTAAAAAATTAAAATATCTTCTTTAATTTTAATACAATCTAAATAAATAAATAAAAAAATAACAAAAATAAAATTAAAGTTTAAAAAAATTATAGTAACAATTAAAAAATAAATAATAACTCCTTATTCATTAACTTTTATATGAATTAATTTCTTCAAGTTCTCAATCATTATCTATTCAACAAATAAATACTTATTATTTTCTTTACTTCTTAGTTAGGTATTTATTTAATTTTACAAATTCTTCTATATTATTTATAAACATGTAAATCATTTCAAAACCTTTTAATTTAATCTCAAAAAAGTTTGCATACTTTATTTTTACTTATTAAATGAATAAATCAGTAAATAAATTCATTTAGTTATTCTTAAATTTTTACAATAAATTAATCAATTATGTTTATAAACAAATATCTTTCTTTTTATTTTTAATCATCATTTTTTACTATTCAAAAATAAATCAATTTTTTAATATTAAATTTTTATTTTTGATCATAATAATTATTTTAAATTTTTTAGTAAATTTATTTTGTTATTTGTAAATTTTAAAATATTCCAATTTTATAAATTTTATAGAAACAAACTTTATATTTTAGATTTTAAATAAAAGAAATTTTTTTTAGAATCTTAGATTTTAAGTAATAAGGAAGTTGTGATGAATGTAATTTGTTGATTTAATAGAATAATATCTAATTAAATATGTTTTTTTTTTGAATTTCTATTTAAATATATTGAATTCAAGCATTTTTAAGGTGTAAGCTAAAAAGTTTTAGTGGAAAAAAATCAAATATTTTTTATCAGATTTAAATAAATTTGATGAAAAGAATTCGTTTTTGTTAAATTCAAAATTTTAGAATTATTTTATAAAAGCATTTGTTTTAATAAACATTTTAAATATAAAAATTTAATTTATTTAATAAAATGTATATGAAATGATTAAATAAATTTGTTTATTTTTACTTTTGAGAAATTCTAGATCATGTTTTTTTTTAAAAGTTTAGAATAGAATATTAGAATTGTTAGAAAAAAATTGATAAATATAAATTCTATAATTAGAAAAGCATTTAGGTTCACATTACCTTGTTTAGATATTTAAATATTTAATCTGCTTATATATTAGAAAAAAAGTATAATTGCTAATCATTAATAATTTGTAAGTTAATAAGGATTTTATCAATAAAGACCAAAATGAGTCACATTTAATCAGAAAATAGTGTAAAATTTATGCGAGAGTTAGTTTTGATTATTTTACAAAGAGCAAAGATTTATTACAATAAGGTTTGCCAAGTAGTATTTGAAATGTTAATAAAGTTTTGGAAAAATAATCAGATTTTAAAAAAGTAATATTGCTGGATAGAATAGGGAAAGTACACTTGATCAACAAATATTTGGGATAAAATTTATTAGAAATAATAAACGGTGATCTTAATTATTTCCTCTGAATTTGTGAATGAATGTTTATATGTAATTTGATAAAATATCAATATCAATTACAAATTAAAATTATTCAAGATAAAATATTGGTAAAATTAAGAAAAAAAAAAAAAAACTTTTAATAAACTAAAATTTAAAATAATAAAATAGTTTATAATAAGGCTATTAAGCTTTAAGGATATAAGATATCTTTAAAAATTTGACAGTTTAACAATGTAAACTGAAGACAACTACAAAAAATCTCTTAAAAAGCAGGGTAAAATTGGTAAATCAATGATCTCAGCTATACACTCATTTTTCAATGATGAAAACAGTAAATATGAATAAGAGTAGGAGTAATTTTTTTTATCACATATGAACAAGTACACACTCAAATTCTTTAACAGAAATCTTGAAAAATAATATCAGAAGATAGAGTTTAAAAATCATTTTGCTTTTATCAAAAAAATGATGTGGATAATATGGTTGGTTTGCGGTTTTGCTATTTTAAAGCTCCTCATTAGAAAAGAAACTGAATGGAGAGGATATGCCTATTTTATAGCATGGCCATTATCAACTTTAATAACTTATTTCTTTTTGAAGATAAAATTGAATTAATTCACTTTGATTCATACAATCAATATTTTTATAGTGATATCATTAATCAATTGGACTTTACATGATCCCGATTGCAAAAGAGTCGTACATGCTGACACAATGTCTCCGTTTGTGAGAGGGTTTATGTTCGCTTAAGGTGCTTACTAATACATTACTGGTACTCACTTTCCCTCTATGGCAGCCATGGTCTTATATATTTATTTCTCTTTTATCTTTAGCTCATCATCTGAAACTTATTTATCTAACATTATTTCACTGTTTCCCTACTCTCTGTTATTGATATACAAAATTTATTACATCGAGAAGTAGAAAAGAATTACTTTTTTATTATAAGTATAAGAAAGGAATTGGTCTAATATCATGCACAAAGTCCTACCTACAAGCTTAATGATTCTAAGAGATAATGAAAAGGAAGAAAGAATAGAATTACATAAGGCTAACAACAGAGCAGTGAAAGAATTTAAAGTAGGAGGCCATCAACATTTTAAAAATATTTCAGAAAGAATGTACATTTTGTAGGATTAAGTTGGTTAGCCTTTGACATTAAATAATTAACCAGATTCAAATCAATAACATCTATAAAAACATAAGCTAACTTATAAAGAAAGTTGGGACAATACCCTTTATGCAAAACTTAAAAAAAATGCAATTATACTCCGACCAATATTCAATCCAGGGTAGAACTAGAATGCCAAAAAAAAGCAACAAGAAGAAAGCTTAAGAGTATTTCGTTAGCTATATCAAAATTCATTAGAAGTAAATGCTGCAACTCCTCTTCCTTAGTAATAAAATGAAGTAAAAGAAACTTTTGGAAATTCTCAAGATTAAGACCAAAACTAGTCTGAAAAAAATGTAAAGCAGAATTTTGGATATGAAAATTAAGTAAGTCAAGTGGCTCAATCAAGTCTGCTTTTAAAGGATAGTGATACCTTAATTGAAAATATAAAAGTAATCTTTAAAGAAGAAGGAGTAAGCGATGAAAAAGAATAATAAATTCTAAGTATAAGAATCAATTATTTTTACTTGAATGATTTATATATAGCAATAACGATTAAGGATTAATCTTACAAAGACAAATTTAAAGCTTAGGAAAGAGAAACTTAATTCATTTAAAATTTTGCAAGACAATCAATAAACAAAACCATAAATTTTATAAAATACCCACCTGTGACTCCTGATTTAAATAAGGTTTAAAAATTCATAAACTGTATTTTGATTAATTAGTTATCAAATTAGCTTGAATTCGTAAAAAGTATTCAATCTTTTCCTCAAACACAATCTCAAAAAAATGTAATAAACAAAAGTAGCTTCGATCTCTAAAATCTCATTTTAAGTATTTTTGAGATACTTTCACCTTATGCAAGGGAAAAATAAATACAATTACTATTAAAAAACGAAGATTCAATAAATATAATTAACTAAGATAAATACAAGCTTTGCTAAGTTTTAACAAGTCTCATTTTCAATTCTCTTCTTTACGTAAATAATTTTTATTTTTAAAATATTTTAAATTACTGAGAGATATCTAATAATAAACCTATTATCTATCCATCCATTTATCTGTCAACATACCACTAGTTATAAATCTAATTTTTCTCTTACAAATTTACTTAATAATTATTGAAAATTTACTTAATAAAGAATTACTTTTTAATTTTTCTCATCAAAAATGATGTAATTCATTTTGAATTAATTCAACAAAATTCATGTTAAAAAAAACAGAGTTATAACTTACAGTCTGCTGCTATTCTTATTAGCCTTAATTTTTTTCTAATTATTTTTGATGATCAATAATTTAAGATAAAAGCAATTAACAGATTTAATATAAGCACAATTAACAAATTTAAGATAAGCGCAATTAAGAAAAAAACTCTACATTTTAAATAGAGCTTGAAAAATTGAGAATGTATATGAATATTTTTTATAAATTAGTCAAAAGGAAAAGGCTCTGTAGCAATTGAAATAAACAAAGACTAGAACGATGAAAAAATAATTTAATTTAAAATCAGAAATGAATAGAGTTAGAAAGAGGAAATATCTCCAAGATTAAATGACTCTGTTGAACAACCAAACTTCCCACCACCATTTCCTCCAGTTATATTTTCTCCAATATCTTCTGAATTATCAAATATTAATGTAACCAACCAAACACATGAGAGTGCTTTTGAATCTAAATTAAGTATGAATCTTAAATAAAATTCATAAATGGAACTAAACACTCCATACAACTAGCTAAAACCAACTATCTAAAGATTTTCTTAAACCAGTTAGTATACTTAAAATTTTATAGAAATTGAAGCTTCAGAAAATCCAAACATATAAAATAAAGAAAATTTAATTGATGGAAAAATAAAAGCACCTTCTTTTATTTCTTCAAGCTCTACCTCTCAAAATAGTTAAAAATTTGTATAAAATGTAAGGTTTACGAAAGATTCCATCTTCAAGGAAACCATAAAAGGAGATGGAGCTAAATTAGGATAAAAAATATCTACCAAGCTTATTTAAATTATAGGACCTTCAAACACAATTAGAGTTGAGTCTTCAAATGATTAATATTCAGTGACATTTAAAATTTATCAGGACATAGGAATATTAACTTAAATCCTCCATAATCCAAGAAATAGTAAAAAATAATTTTCTCTTATCTAGATTCCTTAATCTCTTCCAAGATCATTTTCTTTAATTAATCAAAAAAAAAATAATACACCAAATAAATGAAACTCAACTAATCTAAATATAAATTAATTAATCAATCAATCTCTGCCTCACTCCTATATAAATACTCAAAAGGATAAAAGACAAATACCAAATATAAATAAATTCTGTTTTAAATTTCAAAATAATCTGCTTTTAAAAATTTTTGTAAAAAAAATGTATATATTAATTAAATAAATTATAACTACCTTCTTAATTCAATAAATAATCATTTATTTTTTTCTATTAATAAAATTAAATGTTGGATTCAATCTTTACTGGTTAAATGTTTTTTATAAATTTTAAATTTTTGTTAATCAGAGTTTTATCTTTATTTATTTATTATTCTGTTTTTTTTTAGTGCTACATTGTTTTAGTAATTTATTTTTATTTTGTTTTTCTGATTATTTGAATATTTAAAACAAATTCGCCTTAAACTCCAAAAAGTATTTATTAAGCATTTTTCAATCTAAAAATCAAGCTAAGCCTTAACTCTTAAAAAAATTCATTTTAAAAGGTTTTAATTAAAAAATAAATTAAACTTAAAAATTTGATTAATTTAAAAAAATCCAAATAAAAATGAAAAATTACAGTAAATATTTTTTATTTAAATTCTAATTTTTTATAATGTAAATAATTAGCTGTTCAATTCAATTATTTTTGTGAATTTTCAAAGCTAATTTTTATATTTAGAGTTTATTACTTTGCTTATTTAGTTACATAACATATTTTATATTTCTGTATCAAGAAATATCAAAATTATAAAATTTTTAAAAAAACACTGAATAGTAAAATTGCTTTTATGTAAACTTCTAGTTATTTATTTTTTGTATTCGCTGATAAAAAAACACCATTCTTTTAGATAATAAGAAATATTGTATTGATAATGCGAATGGGAATGGTTGACAAAAATCCTAGATAAATTTTTGGCAATCAATCATAAAAATAACATTCAATTACAAAAACAGAAGATATATTCTTTATAAGTCATAAGTAAATATAAACCAATAACAATCAATTAATAAAAATAATTTAAGTTAATTAAATGTAAGTCTAAAGAAGCAGATAAAAAGCACAAACTCTCGTACTTAGAAGTGAGTTTGATCCATAGAATTTCAATCTACTACCCTAAAAAGCAGTCGATGATAATAAGCAAGCATTCCGTTAAATAAGTGATCATGGATAGGAATAACATAGTCCTAGTATTGAGTTAAATAAATCAGTTAAGAGAGATACTTTTTAGGCTGAAAATGATTAAAATAATGTTATAATAAATAATTACAGTAGTCCTTTTCAAAAGCTATAGTCATAAATTATACATTAGCAGGTTCCAGCTAAAAAGTTAATGTCCTTAAACGTAACTCCAATAGGATCGTAATAAAGCATTAACTTGAGTGCGATAAAAAAACATTCTACAATAGGGAATATATTTTAATTAGGATACAAAGTACCATAAAGTCAATCAACTAATTTGCTTGAATTAAAAGATAATAGTCCTATTAGAAATAAGAATGCAAGCTAAAGTAGAGGAAGTGATAATATTCTTAGAACTTCTGAGATATTTTCACCTGAAAAGCCTGCTTTACCTAATTTGAATAAAAGCATAATCCTCAAACAAGGTGCTTTACCAACAGTGAATAGTAATAATATAAATTAGAATAATGTCAGCAACCCAAACATAAACATTTCAAAAAGTAATATATTTAACGCAACTTTAAACGGCAGTCACCTGTTCAACAAGTTACCTTCTAAATTGAATTAAAAGAGCCATATAAATCTTCCTAATTAAAATAATTCAAGTAAATTGAGCTAAATAGTTTTTAATCCAAATGACTTCCTTATCCAAAAAACACATACCAATTTCAATCTACATAATCACCATTAATCAAATCATTTATCTACTACAAATAACTAAATAAAAATTGATCTAAGAGAAGCTTTAAAGTAAAATGTAAGAAAAAGCTTGAACGATTTTAGTCCTATGAGGAACTAGGATGGTGCAGCAAATGAGTAAAAAGTAGATACTTATATTTCTTTACGTCACTCTTCTCTTGTTCACTTAGATGAGGACGCTAAATCTCCTATACTGAATGGAAATCATAAAAAGATTATTCCACTATAAACAAGCAATGCTATGCTTCCTTAAAGTGTAGTGAATTCAATGAAGGTTCTCAAGCGCCCCTAATCCAGATAAGCTTAATCTCAAGATGCTCTAGGTTCCCCTCTAAGTAAATAAATGCTTAATATTTTATTTTTTTTAGCATATCCATGCATAAGAACTAATTTAATATTTAAATAAGTAAAAAGCTACAACTTTTGAAATGTATTTCTAATAAATATTTAAAATTTTTTTTAGAAATAATGTAATTCGAAAGAAAAACAAATCATTAAAGCATCAAAAAAATCAAAATAAGTCTTTTAATCAAAAAAGAATTACTCAAATTATTTCTTAAAATTTTGAGAATAATAACAATAATTATTTTTATTCTACCTACTTAAATCAATTTATAAACAAATGATACAATTTTAAAACAAAATCTTATTTTTATCTCTTGATAAATAAATACAAATGACTAATTTCAAAAGATATTCATTTATTAAAAAAACAAATAATACCTCCAAATTAGGAAAATCAATAAACTAATTAAATAGACTTAAAAAATAAAAACAAAAACTAATTCACTTTTTTTTAAATTAAAAAACTTTTTTATGTTCAAAAGAAAAGCTTTTAATTTTTATGAATTTTTTTTATTTCTAGTTTCATAATTTATTTATTATATAATTAGGTGATTCAAAATATAATCAATAGTTTAATCAGAGAATGAAATAGCTGAATCAGCTGATACAGTAGCAAAAAGATTAATCAAGCTTTGAAGATTCAAGCAGAATTTCTTCAAAGAGGACTATTAAAGATATCAAAGATATCTAGGCTGACAAATTTTAATTTATTTCTAATGAGAATCAAAAACAATATAATTAGTAATAATCTCTCGCTTATGATAATGAGAGGTAAGAGAAACCAAACAAGTTAAATGAGTTTGAATAAACAGAAGAATAAAAGAATTTCTAAATAGAATTTTTAAGGAAAATAAGAAGAAAATAGACTATGCGTTTTACTTAAAAAATACAAAGCTTGCAAGAAAAACTGAATGATGAAGAAGAAGAACTTGGATTTAAGGGTAAAGACAGTTCTGAAAGTGGTGATAGAGCAAAAAAGTAAAATAATAGGAACTTTAAAGAAATTTTTGAAAAATCTCTTGAAACGAAAGAGCTGTGTAATGATGATGATACTAGTACGTTAAATAGAGCTAAGAAGGTATTAGAAATTTCTGAAGATTTCCGTAAATTATTGAGATATGAAATTAGTAGACCTCAAACAGCAATTTATAAAAGCTACATATTTTTTTTGAGTGATATAGACCCAAAAGTATTTATTGAAGGTGTTGTTTTTTTATTCTAAAATGCCCTCACTATTTCTTTGACAAATAATTACGATGTAAAAAAGAGAAAATATTCATATAAAATTCCTGAGAAATTTTTTTCTCTACTGAACAAAGTATACAAAGTCAAAATCCTTGAAGAAAGATACTAATTTAACGAAGCTTAAATTGATAGATTTTCTTATCTTATAATCCGTTAATACGAAGAATAGTAACTAAAACCATAAAATTTACTTGAAGAGCTAGGTGGTGCCAAAAAATGCTAATAATTGATAACAGATTTCTTCTCTCAAGTCTCAGCACGACTGGATTCAAAAGATTAATTTACAGATAAACAAATTTAAGAAATAGGTATTTCTTTCCTCACAAACAAGGAAGAGGGAATCTCAAATTTTATCAACTATATGAAGAGGACAAAAAGAATATTGGAAGGTAGCATCTATCAAGTAAAGCATGCTTTGTACTAATTTTTGTATGTGGAAAAAAATTAATTCTTTGAAGATGAAATAAAAAAGTCATTCTTATATGCTTTTGAAAAAATTAGATACAAGTATTTTACAACTTACGCTGCTATTGATACAGAATAGATTTCTAAAGACATATTGAAGTATTTCTTAACAAAGAAACCAATTTTAGAATACTTTAAAGAAGAAAATAGATCAGAAAAAATACACTTTTTAATTATTTAAGTAGTGGAATGCTTTATTTACTAAAATAAAACAACAAATATTATTAATTATTTATAAGAAGCCACTATAAAACCAATAGATGAGTCTTTCTTTTTAATGCTTGAACCTCTTTTCTTAGAGCCTTTTAAAAGACTTAAACTTGGATAAATCTTTACAAGAAATACTGAAATGAAATTTAGCTGGATGAAAATTGGATTTAACATACTTTAAGGTCCCGACTAACTTTTAGAAAGAATTGAAGAGTTATTGCTTAATATGAAAAATTGGATTGATGGAATGATTCAATAAAAATAGCTTAACAAATAGCAATTAAGTAAGATTAATCACATTTAAAATCTATCATTCTTAAAGTATTTCATTTATCATGCTATAACACCTGACTTATTCAACAATTCTGATATCTACTTTATGATCAACACATTCTAAACATCATAAGAAGCTGTTTTATTCTAATTAAAAGGCCTTAAAAGAATTCTTCTCCACATGAGATTTAAACCAAATGAAGCTTATGATGTGGCAGAATATTTAATTAAAACGTTCAATGAAGCATTTTTATGTGCTCCACCTTAAATATGAAAATTATTTAAATAGTAAATATATCTATACAAAAAGAAACAAGGTTAATATTATAAATAATACAATAATTCTAACATACATTATGAAATATATTACATTTAAATAAATCAAATAAACTTTAATCAAATTAAATATAAATTAAAATGAATGATTATGATTTAATATTAAAGTAAATATAATTTATATTAAATTTCTCTTATAAAATCCTATTTATCTCAAAAAAAAATCTTAAAAATAATTTAGTATTGATTTAATTGTTTATTTATCAAATAATTTAAATCAAATTTGCAAATAAAAATTTTCTATCGTCTTCAATAAGTGTAGAATATTGAATAAATCAAAAATTTATCTATCATATAATTAAAGAGTGCTAAACAAAATGTTGTAATAGTATATATTTAAAAATTAGAGGCACCTCCTCTCTCTAAATATATATAAAATATGGTAGAATTTTATTTTTATTACCATAAATCCTCTATAAGGTTTGCAATCGAGTTCTCAAAAACTCACTTTTAAAAATATTTTTGTGAGTTCTCTATGATCGGTTTACAAATTTCATTATACTTACTGAGGTTAACTTTTAAAAAATTAGTTAATTATAAATTTGATATACTGTAATTTCTCATTAATTAAAGCAACCTTATATTGAGGCCATTTTAGAAAATTTTTGGAAGTTAACTCGACGGTTTTTCGCGATTTTTCATGAATTATGAAACACAAGGAAAAACTTTTTACGGTATTATTATTATGATTTCTTTTAAAAAAACATCTATTCCAAACTTTTTGAGCCAGAAAATATAAAGAAAATTTTTCATTCTGTAAATATTTATGATGAATAAAAATTAAATAGTTATTAAATTTATTTTAATTATTTTGTTTAAATACAAAGTAAAAATATTTTATTGTAAGGATGTGAATTTTATTTTTAAGGTAAAAGTAACAATTAATGATTGTTCTTATTTTTAGATAATAAATAAATTTAAAAATGAACAAAAAGAATATAGAAGAATAGATGATTATAAACAATTATATATAAATATTAAAATAGTTAATTAATTATTATTTATTTATTTACAAATTTTGTTAACAGGTTTTATCAAAAAATAGTGCAATTATCTTTTTCTATAGATTTAGAACTACTTATGTAAGGCATATTGTTGTTATTGAAGTCCATAACACTTTTCAATCTTTATCTTTCTTGATTAGATAAATTTAACAAAGGTTACCCATTTTAACCGTAAATCACTCTCGGCTCTGTTTGAGTATAAGAAGGAGCTTAAATAACATTTCTTCTATTTAAATTATCATCAAAGCTACTGGCTTGGCTTTAAATGCTTCCATTTTGGCTGTTATTAGATGGATTCGTGCTTGCAGAAGAGGTATATGGCATTTTTTAACCAACACTATTGGTATATAATTATTTCACTTTCATGTTTGCCTATTCTTGTTTTAGTTTCATGAATTACTAATTTATTTCGAATTCTTTTTGCCTTAACTCTTCCATTTAAGCTTTGATTGCATTCTAAATCTTTTGAATCTCACTCTTAAATCCTAATTTTAAATACAATAAATATTTATTTATTAATAAATTAAATTATAATATTAATATAAATTCACCTGGATGATGCTCTTAATTAAATAACCAATCTAGGAAATTTTATTTGAAATCTTTTCTATTTTGATTTTTATAAAATTGAGCATAGTCGTAATGGTTTCTTCCTTTTTAAAGAGGAACAATTTTTTCTTGATACATCTCAAATCTTTAATTTAATTCTTTTCTAATCATGCTTTAAAAATACTTATTTCTTTTTATAGCGTTATGATCTCTTGCTAAATTGAGCATCTAATCTAAGTCTAAATAGCTAAATCTAACTCCATGTAATAATAGATCTATTTCAATATCGCTCTAACAAAATAAACGAAATTAATTAATATTGTTGAACACTTAATTGATATAAGATTATTTACTTTATTTAAACAAACTCGGTAAATAAGATGAATTGCATATTTTTCGTGATTTATGTTGAGATTATCACAAGTTAATATGTAATAAGCCTCAAATACAGGCAAAGAAAATATGTTTAGCTCTTTAGTCTTTTACTAAAAGTTATCCTTTGCAATTCTATTAACACTCATTCCTTTTTAAAAAGTAAAAATTTAATAATTTAAGAAAGATAAATTTTTTATTAATGAATTTCTAAATAAAATAATTTTTATATGATTGATTTTAAATGCAATTTGAATTCATCATTCAATTACTTGATTTAATAGGAGATAAGATTTTTCCTTCTTCGTCCATTTAAGCTGTAATTTTATCCCATTCTTTGTCAAGCAAGGCTTCCATAACTCTATCAGACTATCTTCTATTCGATACAGGCTCATTGTTGATCATTCTTTTTTTATTAGATTACTCTATTTCACTTTCAGCAAGTTTCTTTTGATCTTCATTAAATCCGTTTCCTATTAATTAGACTAGTTTCTAGGAAATGTAATGCATTAACCCACTATGACATTTCAACTCTTCAACCCAAACATTTATTTTAATATTATGAGTTTATGCATCTGCTATTCTTTTAGCCTGACAAAATTTATTTCTTCCAACAGTCATATTTTGATTGTTGGCAAATGAGTAAAACATATCAAAAGCACATGATTTTCTATCTTGAAATTCTACTCTGATTAAAGTACTTGAGAACAGAATTCTTTCGCTATAGAGATTCACATCTAACTCCTTCTAAGACCTTTAACCACTTTCTCTTACGAATACAGAAATGCTTTATTTATAAGAAAGGTAATTTATTTAAAATTTAAGAGAATTAATTAATTTACTTTTAGTCTTCTCCTCCATCTACAATTAAAATAATTCTCCATTTCCTTGAATATGAGTAAAATTCTTCACTAATAAACACTGTTGGAATATCAGGTCTTTTAAATTAGAAAGTAAAGTCGCAAGCTCTACTGAATATTGCATCCCTTTATTTACCATATTCTTCTTTCAATGACTATTTTATAAGATTAGAACTAGGCCACTCTTTTTTAGAAAGCTCAATATTTTCAATTTCAGTGAAAACAATATCGTCTTCATCAAACATTCCTTCATTTTACACCCTAAATATATTTAAATTACTTTAACATATATCCCATTTTAAATGTATTTTACTTCTAAGCGCTCTTAGTTGGAGTTTCTTTCATCAAATTTGGAGTTTTATCAAAGTAAGGAGTTGTGTAGGCTAGATGGCTCTTTAGAGATTTTATTTCTTTATCAAAAGGCATATAAATTTTATCAAATTATTGTATACTCAGATACTGGCTCTCAAAAAATGAGCACAATTCGACTATGTTTCTCCCGAAGTAAACTGGAGCTTATTTGCTTAGCCAGATAAATAGTCTCTCTAAATGATCTAATGTGTCAAATTTTAAGCAAGTTTCATTAACAAGAGTAAAAATTAAGTCTGAATTCAATTCAACCAATTCTATTAAAGAAAGAAAAGTTTTTTTAATTTAAAATCTAAAATAAAAAAATATTTTAATCAATTTACATTGTATTTTTAGATCTTCTGTTTTTTCTATTATTTCAATAGAGTTATTAGAGAAATATAAAATGCAATAGTTTTATAATAGCTTTAAAACTCCAAACAGCAAGCTTAAAGACTCATCATCTTTCCTATTAGCAAAGTAATTTGGTAAATACTCGCTTAAAATCAAGAAATCAATTAATTTTTCACTCGTCATCTTTGGAATTATGACTTTGATGATCTTTATTTTTATAAAAAAATAGCCTTAAAAAAAATACTTTTTAAATAAAATAAGAAGCTAGTTTTACAACTTAAACAAGGAATTCCCATGTTTTAGTGTAGAGAGCGCAATTAAGTGTTTATTAAGCTTGTTTAAATGACATTTCTTCCCATTCATGAGCAGGAAGCTCATTAAAATACATCCACTTAAACATAAGTCTGACAGCTTCGTTATTGAAATTATTTTATTTTAAAGTAAAATGAGTAAATTTTTGCTCATTAAACAGTTTTCTAAAATATTCAGAGTAATGGCTAACAACTACTTTGTGCAATTTATAAAAGGCATCTTAATCCTAAGTTTTATTGAAAACAAATTTAACAAGGCCTGGTCTAAAATATTTAATTTGATTACATTTTCTAGCGAAAGAGTAAAATCACAGTGCTCTCCAGTGTTCCAATATTTTTAATAATCTGATTTAAATGGTTCTTTGCAGCATTTATAAATTTTTTCTATTTCTTTTAACTTTTGAGCTCTTTTGTTTGGATCTTTGAAATTTCTTGAATCCAGCAATATTTTTTAAACCTAAATAAAAATTTTAATTTTAATTTTATTTTACAAAATTAAAAAAAATCTCACTCTTAACCTGTTAGATGGAAGCTTGCTTTCTTGATTTTAAGGAAGTTTTGCTAAATTTTCATACTGAGCAAATGTATGCTTTACTCCTTTGAAATAAAACCTTTCTTATTGAGAAAAAGGGTTGTTGTTAACTCCAATTGAGTTATTAGAAAAACTACCGTTTAGCAAAGTAGTTTGAGAAACTATATTATTACTTTATTATTATAAAGACATTTTTTCTAAATTTTGATTGTCTAATAAAGCTATATTTTAATTATTCAAAGTTATGGGATTTTGAACTAAATTTTGAATAGGGTTTTAAATCAAATTTTAAATTTGGTTTTGAGCTAAATTTTATATTGGGTTTTATATAATATTATTATTGTTGTTTATTGTAAGTGGTTATTGTGGTATGATAGATTAAATGGAATTATTATTAAAGTTACAAGAAGCATTTTGAAATAAATTAAGTGGTTCAGAAGAGGTATTCATTTATTGAATAGATGGAAAAATTTGATTTTGTTAGTTAGAACTTGCAAGACTTTAATTTATTTAATTAAAATTATTAATGCTATTATTCGTATTTTTGATAGAGTTGTTGTTATTTATTGCATAGGTATTCTCATTATTCTACTAAAATAAGTTTGTGCTTAGTAAGATTGGATTTTACAATGATTTATTTTCTGGTTTTCCTTCATATTAGAAAAGATCTTTTTTACCTGTATTCCAAATATCTTTAGCTTTGTTATTTTTATTGAAAATATTTTTATCACTATTAGAGGTTGTAGCAAATATGCTACCAGCTTAAAGAGTGTTGTCAGCTTAATTGCAAAATAAATTAGATGGTTTGGTATTTCCATTGAAAATCGTTTGTTGTTAGTTTTGACTTTAGTTAGTTTGAATTATAATTGGATTCGGAGTTTATTTAAAAATATTATTTTGTGGGTTTTAAAACAAATTTTGAGATGGTTTATCAGGAATTATTTATTTTACAGGCTATCTATCAGTAAAAAAAATGTCTTTAGTTTCAGTAAAGTTATTACTTGGTCCAAATTATCTACTTTTATTTCCACTATCAGCGAAAAACGATTGATCTTATTCTCCAAAAGAAAATATTTACTTCTATTTTTGCGAAGATCCAAAATTTTATCTTCTATGTTCACTTCTAAAATTATCATCTTTGTATATAGAGAAATCTTTTTCATTAGCCTCCCATATTGAATCCATGTGCTACTGATGCTAACCCTTACTTCTTTTTTCAGAGTAGTAGCTATAAGGTTGATTTTAGTTTACTTGCTAAGAAAAAAAATTATCTTATCCACTACTATTCTAACTATATTATGCAGAAGACATTGTTCTTTTATCGTTGCTATTAGGAATTCTATTTTCTTTGTTGCAAGAAGAACTTAGTCTATTTTTAAACAAGCTATTGCTTCTTCTCACATCTGGACTATCCCTCCTAGATTTTCTTATTTATTTTTAAAATAAAAGAATAAATTATTTATTTTTTTTAATATGGACTTTAAAATTTAAAATATAAAAAAAGCTATTTAAAAAGTATTCTCTGTCTTTTCTTCTATGATCTTTTAGAATAATTTGTTTTGCTTTTTTTGTAAATTTTAATTAAATTTATTTTGTTTACTTAGCACTTGCCCTGCCATTTTGAACTGGATGAAAAGATTGTCTCATAATCAATGAATATGTGTGGTCTATATCCACAAAATTAAATCCGAAATGGTTATAATGAGAGATATCAGCCTCTATTTTGTGAAAGAATTCAATCTCACATTTATTGTTTGATGGTTAAATGCCAGAATCCTTTAAGAGCTGATATGGTATTTTAAATTTGAAATTCAACTTTTCATCAATCTGTCCTCTACCAGGACCAATTACAATTTCCTAATTTAGTCATTTATTTATTTAAAAATATTTTTAAATTTTGCTATAAAGTAATTATTTTACCTTCATATTAAATTAATCAATTATTTTTAAAGCATATAAATTAATAGGCTCTTAAGATATATATCTATTGAGTCTTCCTTAAATTAAATAAGATTCCATTAAGGTATCATAAGAAAATTCAATTATTTGAAGAGGTTTTGCAGAGAGCATAAAGCAAGACCTTAAAACATCAGTATGTGTCTTAATTAAGTGGATTTTCATATGAGTTAGTTTTTTATTATACTAAATTTCCTTTTTATTGTCCAAATAAATCTAGTTAAAAAGATAGTGAATTGCTTCTTCTACTTCAGAGCGATTTGTAGAATATTAATTCATTTACATTTCTTACTTGCAAAAAATAATATCTTCTTCACCACAAAACATCTCACATTTTTTGTAAAGAGCTCTTTTGTCTTCTTGCTCTTTTTAATTTCCTTTGAGAATCTAATCAAGAATTTAAATTGAAATTTATTGGTCTTCACTCAGTATTTCCTATGCATATTCTTTCCTCTATCTGTTGATGCCTTAATAAAAAATATCCAAAAAATCCTTAAACTCGCATTCTTATATCATTTCTATATAATCAATCAGTCTTCTGTTATTAAATATGTTTGTCTGTTATAAATTGTTGATTGGCTTTAAGTTAAAGAAGACCTATTTATGTATTTATTTGTATATTTATTTATTATCAATTGCTCAAATAAGTGTTTTCAAATATTATTAAAAACAGTACTTAATTAATTAAAGTATTTGTTTACAAATCAATTTATCAAAAATCAAAAATAATGAAATATTTATTTATTTATCTTTAATAACAATCATTCTAAATAGTAAACACAATACCAAATTTTTCAATTTTGAATTTGATTTGGATTTCTCCCGCAATTATATTCAACTTCAATATATTCACAAAATCAAAAATTTATTATATTATAATCAAATTACTTCATGAAGCATCCAAGTTAAAAACACTCTGTATTGTCAGAATTCATTAAGTTACCTCATACTAGCTAATAAATAAATAAAACTAATTGTAAAATAATTTTAAAAAAAACTTTAAACATCAAATATAAAATAAGTAAGTTATTTTATTTCACAATAATAAATAATTTAATAAATTCAAAAATATTAAGAAAATACAAACAATTAAAATAAAATAATAATTTTGCTTCTTTTTGTAATTTAACAGAAAAGTTATCAAGCAATAAAAAAATAATTGTAAGTAAATATTTTAGATATCAAATTAATATATTAATTTCTTAAAAAATAATTTAATTTTAAAAAAATATAATCATTGAAAATATTTCTAAATGTTAAATAAAAATCATTTAATTTTGTAGAAAAATTAAAAAATTAATTTAAATTTCATCTAATTTATTATAATTTAATTGATTTAAATCTCAAATTAAAAAAAAATTTAATTTTGTTAATTTACTTTAAATTAAAAATAAATTGAATTTTTTAATTGTCTAATTTTCAAAAAGTAATTTAATCAAACAAAATTTGTTAATGCATTTTATATAAAATTATTTATTTCAAATTTATATTTTCTTTTACATTAATAAAAGAAAGAATAAATAAAATATTTAGAATTTATTTCTATTCTAAATTGTTTAGCTGCTTTTATCATTTTTTTTTACTAGCTTATGCTTTCGATTGAGTCGCTGGGTGATTAGGTTTAGTACTTGAGTTCTGATTTTCTGCTTTATGGATGAATACTGGATGAGTGGATATACTTTTATTTTGGTTATTTGTGCTAGTTTAATCATGATTTTAGTGGTTGTTGTTATTAAATGTATTTTAATTGTTATTGTTATGAAGAATCTGATTTGATTTATTCAAATATGCTGATGATTGATCGTGAGGCATTTCTAACTTTTTATTAACTAAATGAGTTGTATCTTTGAGATCTTCATGAATATGTTAATAATGACTATTATTTGCTTAATGATTATTATTATTTAATTAGATTGATGGTTTAAAATGACTTATGCCGTGAGTATTTTTATTTTATTTATCTTCTTTTTCTAATTAGGTTTATGAAGTAATTTCATTATTTAATAGATTTTCATATTTTTATTTGAATTCTTCTAGCTACTCCTGTTTATCGATAAATATTTTGTTTTAAAAGAAATAATCAATCAAATCCAAATTATGCTAAAATCTTCTTAAATCTTTAGCTACCTGAATCTCTTTATGGATGTCAGATATTGAGTTAAAATTTTTCTCTAGGATACTTTTGTAGTAAAGAGTTGACTTTATGCATTTCAGCTACTCTACTAAATTATACTTAAGAAGATTAGACTCATACTCTTATAGCTTCTTTTGATATACAGGGAGTACTTAATTTCTCTTTTTTGTGTTTAATGCATTAAAGTCTTCTTAGCCCAGACGAGATGGAACTACTGTGAGGAATTTATAAAGATTTATCACAAACATCAAACAAGAAGTTATAATAGAAAACAAAACGTTAATTGTGATAGTATTGTTTTTAGCTAAATAAATTATTTGAATGATGATTTAAGGAATATTTTCAAATAAGATGCCTATAAATGTGCTTACTATTTTTTAATTGTACATCCTTTTTTTGTAAGTTATTGAATTTGATGGAGAAATAATATTTAAAACTTCTGCAACTGCTTAAAATTAGACTAAATTGCAAATCTGATAGAGTTTATCTATACGACCAGTAACTAATTTTCCATATGTCGATTCACCTGAAAATGTTAATATGTACAAAATCACATTGAATAATAAGTGAATAGATAGAGCTGTAAAAGAAATCCAAAAAAGAACTCGCTCATCGCATGTGTACAAAGAATACAAAAAAGAAATATCTGTAAAATAGTCGAATCTGGTTATTTAACTTTATATGAAAGAAATTGAGTAATTCAAGTACCAAGTGTTTAGCCAATTCAAATCAATCAAAAATTATTTTGTGGAGTTTATGTAATTATTTGGAAATGCGGTTTAACAATCAGGTTTGAATTCAGGGATAAGGTGATTGACAAATTCAAGGCAGAGGACGAATAAATCTGCTTCAATAATAAATGTAAGCAATCCATATACACCGTACATTATATAAGAATACCAAGAGATACCTTAATGGCAAGCTATTTAATTGTAAGTTGAAAAGAAAATGACTCCAAATATGCAGACAAACTGATAAATAGGAAAGAGGAATCTAAGTAAATTAAACCTTGCTTATTGTATTGAGCCAAACTGTCTCTCAAGTAAGATAACAGAATGATCAAATCTGAATTGCATGGGCTGAGTTTGGAATATACTAAAGATGAAGTATCCTATTTGACCTATGAAATATTTAATGTAGCTTGAGAAAGACTTCTCACGATAATTCTGAACTATCATTTTATAGCTATTGAGTGTCAAATAATTTCCTATAGAAGTATTCTCAATCAATTCAAAATCTACTTCTATTTATGTATTATATGAAAGAGGTGCATAGTAATTTATGACGTACCAACTTTTTACAAACTAAATGCTCATGTTTTTAAGTAAGATTGCTGATGGTGGAACTCTATTTAAATAATAAAGTAATGTAAATTCATCCAAGTTTTTTTATTTTAAAATATCGTCTGAGATAGTTATCTTCAATGGTAAAAAAGCTTGTTCTACTTATTTGATTTCAATTAATTAGTTCATATTTTCTAAAAAAAGGACATCTCCACTCACACCATTTTCTCCTAATTATTCGCTTTTAAAATCCTAGAAATAAAACTCATTAAAGTGAGGAAAGTAAAATTTATCATAACTAAATATGTAATTCATTCCATGCTCTACCAGATCTAAATCGAAGAAGGCAAGATTATATGAATCAAAATTCAGTGCCTTTCCTTTTAATTAGTTAATTACCTTATCTTTCTTAATTTTACTTTTTTAAAACATTGAGTAAGGTGAGAAAATAAAGAATTTTTCTTGCTTTTCTTTGATTTTAAGCTTTTCTTCGTTAAACAACAAAAAGAAAAAGTGAAGTAAAACTTATAAATTTTAATTTTTAGACTGAATTAGCAACATCTATTACAAAAAAAGCTTAAAAAGACTCCAAAACTTATCTTCACTTCCATCACTATTTCCTATAAAATAATTAATTAATTAATATTCAAAATACTCTAACTATTTATTTAAATTAAATATATTATGAAACTTCATATTGAATAAGAAAAAATTTCAATCTTAAAAAATTAACCTATATTTAAGAAAAACCTCGATAAATCAAAGATTTTTTGAATTTGTGGGTTGCGAGTTAACGAGGTTTTACGGTAATAAATAAAAATTAAAGATTTAATCCAAATTTTTATTAAAAATCAATTTAAATATTACTGTTTAATGTAATAAAAAGTATTATTTTAAATTTGAATAAAGGTAAAAAGAAAATTTATTACTTAGTATTTCATTTCTTCTTTTAAATGCATTTTGAAGAAATCTGATGAATTTAATTATGTTGATATTAGCAACGTACTTTTCTTAAGTGAAAAAATTGTATTTGTATTTTATATGCTCACACTCCAGTTTTTCAACATATTGCAATTAACTTCCTTACTCAAAATCATGAGAAAAAGTATCTAGCTTAACCTTTTGAAGTTTTACAGAGGAATCGTTAAAAAATTTAAGCATGAAATCTATCTGTTTTAAATTTGGATTCTTCGAAAAGTCAATATACTCAATTGATTCCACCAATATTTCAAAGTTAATATTTTATAATTGTTTCTCATCTAGATTCATTTGTGACATGTATAAATTTTTAAGAGTTTTTTTTGTTCTTTCAAACATTTTGTTTAAGAATTCGAAATTATTTATGAACTCATTTCCACTTATATCAAAATTTTCTAACGTTAAAGGTGTCTAGGAAAAATCTATTTGACCTATCATTTCTTAAGTGGCCTACATATACGATATATTTAAGCTTTTTAGATTTATTGCTATCTTGAATAAGTCGTTAAAAAAGCTATAATCTAATATGCTTAAGTTGTAAGCAAAATCCAGTTTCTGTAAATTAGTAAATATAGCTTGTTTGTCTAGCTAGCTGATTAAATAATTATTTAAACAAGTATTTCTAGCAATCAAACTTTTAAATTCTGCCTTTTTATTTAACTAATTTAAATTTGTCAAATCTGTTATAACATTATTGTTAGATATATCAAGTTCTTCAATTTTTTCTGTTACTTTTTCATCAAAAAGAGAGTTTAAACGTTGGTAATTTAAATTGAAATCCTATACTAATAATCCCACAAAGCAAGAACTTTAAGTAATTATTTCAGGAGCATATTAAAAGCTATCGTGAACCAAATTTCCGCTGATATTCAGATACTTTAGCTTATTCGCTGGAATATTTACAGGCTCTGACTGATAAGAATTTATGTGTTGTTAGTAACTTAAATCTAATTTTTCTAAATGAGGCGATGCTTTGAATATACTTGTTAAAAATCCCATGAAATACACAATTGAGTTCCTAGATAGATTTATTTCTCTTAAATGAGATGAAAGCTCAGAAAATTTAATTAGGTTTTGCTTAATATAATTATGATGAATTCCAAAATTAGAGACATTCACAATTTGAAGTTTTTTGCATTTCGTAAAAATACTGGATAAAATATGACCAGCAACTTGTTTTTGATTATTATCAGATAAGTTTAGAATTTCTAATTCAGAACTTATTTCATTAAAGTGAACCTCTTCAAATTTTTTATCATCTAAATTCATATTGGAAAGATTTAAGTTTTTTAGCTTTGTGCATATTTTAAATATATTATTCAAAAATGCTATGCTTTGGAAGTTCTAATTATTAGATAAATTAAGATCAATTAATGATATTGGAAGAAGATCTACTTTAAACATAGTATTGTTGTTTAGATTGCTGTTAGAAAGATTCAATATTTTTAAATGAGGAGCATTCAACAAAATTGCATTTATTAATTTAGATAAATTCACTTAATTATCTGATAAGTTCACTTCTTCTAACATTTCAAAACTACATAAATGAATATGCATTTATTCTTCGAACATAACCTATTCAAAAAATTCTTATACCTGCAACTACATCTTTTGCAAGCACATTTTTTGAATTAATTTGCATTTTGTGAAGGTGAAAATAATAAAAGCATTTTAAAAATACTTCCTATTACTTAAATCTAGTACTTTTATAAACTGTATTAGATTTTCAGGCTCGAGAGTATCTAAATCTAAATTTAATTGTTCTAACATTTTTTTATCATTAATGTAATGAAGTAAAAGATATTTGACATCGATATACACGTTTTAATCCTCAATTACTTAGTCAAAAAAAAAGTTCCACTATTCTTTTGATTTAATTTGTGGTTTTGGACTAGAATCAGATTCATTTTCCTCCTTCCCTTACTTAACAAGGCTGTTTTCTTAGTTTATCATCTACTCAAATTTCTTGAAAAAAGAATAAAAATAAAATATGTTAACTGCCTCACTAAGGTGAATTCTCTATTCTTGGTTGAAAGTATATTGTTATTTTTTTTGCTGAATGCTCTAGTTTAGTAGACTCATTCTTTTCTCTTATTTTTATTTGATAAATAAGTCAATGTGGACTATATTTGTAAGCGATAATGGTATAACCTACTAGGTCTTATTTTCTTACTTATCTTCTTCTTTGATTGTTTTGTTATGCTTAAAGTTAATCTCTTCCTTTGACATTCTGTACTAAGTAAGATTGAATGATTAGCAGATACCAAAATAATTAAGATAAGGAAATAAATCTGCATTAGCATGGCGTTTTTAAAAGCGATAAATATTTAGATATCTATTTAGCTTCTTTATCAGCCAATCTGTTAAACTCCTTTTGTTTCCTTCATTTCCTTCTTAAATTCTAAAAATCTCTAATTCTGGAGAAACGTTATCAAATGAAATATTATCTATCTAAACTTCGTTTAAAGTTATTCCTTGCAAATTTATTATTTTTAAAGTTTTTGCTTTCCTCATAATTTCATTCAAAAAGTAAAAACGGGTCAGCTAACCACTGTTATCATTACTCGATAAGCTTACCTTTTCAAGGAAAGGACTTATTAATGAAAAGTCTACATTTTTTAACTTTTCATCAGTCAATTTCATTTAATCAAGACTCAATATTTTAAGTTTTTAGCATTTCTTCATCAAATCATTGAGTAAACCTAAGTTAGAAATATCAGGGTTTCCAGACAAGTCAAATTCTTCAAGTCCCTCACTTATCAAAGAAAAATTAACATTTTTTATTTTTTCTTATGTTAAAGAGCAATATCTCATGATGAATTACTTCAAATTGACAAGCTATTCAAACAATTTATTTAAAAAATCACATTTCTTTATTTAATAATTATTTGAAATGTCAATTTTGATCAACTTATCATACAAGTGATCAAGTTTCAATAAGCTAATCTGCTAATCATCTATCTCTTAATAAGAAATCGTAAATTTTTTCATATTTTTGCAAATGATCAGTATTTCATTCACCTTCGACACCTCTGAGATTTTATTTTGATGAAAAATTATTTCTTCAATTTTCATATATTTTTCACTAGAAGAAGAATGCTTCAATACAATAGAAGGATTCGAAGGATGATTAGAATGAATTTAAGAATTATTTTAAGAGTGAGTAGCTATATCACCTTCCTCTATGTTGTTCAAAGATGACTAACTTTGTTTAATTTACGTTTGGGATTTCTCGCTTTTCAAATTGATGTTTAAATCTTTGAGCTCCAAATAAGTCAAATTCGGTTGATTTATTGTAGGAAGAATATCAATAAAATCCCCAAATTCTAAATTGTAATTTTAACTTATATTTAAATATTCTATTGAAACAGGAAACTTGATTTTCTTCAAATGATGATTGGTAAGCTAGCACTAAGCCAAGTTGATTATTTTTAAAGAAGAAGTCTCGGTAATCAAAGAAGCAACTATTTCTATGCAGTCTGTTAGATTGTTATTACTTAAATTAAGATTTTCCAAAGATTTGCTGAGCAAAGAAAAATTCACATTCTTTAATCTTGATTAGTTTATTTACATATCTTATAGAGCAAGTTTCTTTAGAAAGGTAGCCTTTGCCATAATATTGTTGAGAAGCGAAAAATCATCAATTTCTCTGTTTTTAGATAAATCTAATTCTTGAAGCTCCTTGGAAACTAAGCCAAAATTAATTGAACTGATTTTTTTCATATTAAGCAAGCATTCTCTCATTGTAAGTACCCTCAAATTTATAGCTGCTTAAAACACATCAGATAAATAAGAGTATGTGGTGTTTTCACGGATTCCATCTAAATTTAAATGAGTTAATTTATTAAAATCAATGATTTAAGTTAAATTCCCAACTAGCTAAGCATTTAATCCTATTTTTACTGATTCCTTAATAATTAAAGAATATTCTTCAGTTTCAAAATTAGAAAAATCCCATCTATTTTCACAGAGTGATCTGTGCAGTTCATCATTGTTGATGAAAAAATACAATGACTGTCCTTTGATCTTTGTAAAACCCCTTAAATATGCAACAGCTGTTTGCAAATAATATTTTTAACTGTATCTAATATTCTCAACGATGCTAATAGGATACTTGCTTTAGAGAATTTTGTATGACTTTTATTGCCTGTATAGTTGCTAATACTCAATTTTTAATTCTTTTTCCTAAATAAATCCTATCAAAATATTTATTAAGCTACAATTTACAACATTTAAGTCATCTTGATTAATAAATTTATCCAAGTCATTTATTAACTCATCTTATTTTATATCAAGCTTGGCCTTTTTTATTTAATCAATTTCTTATTTGCTATTCGCTTTCTTTACAAATATCCAGTACCTTTTTCAAAATAATTTCAACTTAAAAAATATAACATAAAGGAAAAATAATAATTTTAAAAGGTTTATCATTAACTAAAAATCAAAAATTTCAAAACTTAATAATAAAATTTTGCTAAGATCAAATTTTAAGCTTTTTTGGAAAAATGAAAATCAAATATCTTTCACTAAAAAAACTAATTAATTAATTAGTAGTAGTGAGTGATTAATTAAGTGAGTAATTTAAACCTTATTTGATTAATTGAGTGAGTAATTTAAACATTATTTGATTAATTGAGTGAGTGATCAATGTATAAAATTTGTGAATATGTGTTTTACAAAAATTAACAATTATTTTTATATTCAATATTAATTTATAGCTTTTCATGGAAGAATAAAGTAAAAATGTTTAAATAATTAAAAAATTTTACTTAAATAGTATTTTTTCACTAACATTCTTGCCGATAATCGAAAGGTTTTTTCCTTGGTAAAATATAATTCTATTATAAATAAGTTTTGGATAATCTTGCTAACGCTCATAAAGCTTTTCAGCTTCCATCATTTAAGAGTAAGCTCTATTATATTCTATAGCTGTCTAAAAGTTATCTTAATTGTTAGTGATGATTTTTTCTAGTTCAGATTTACTTAAAAAGTCTGAAGCAAAACTTGATTAGAAAGCATAAGGAGTAAATTCGTAATAAGTTTTAGAAAATAGATCCAATATGGTATATCTATAATGATTGATGTTAACATCATGCATCAAGGGAGTTTTTTTTGTTGCATGCATTTAAAAGAGGTGATAAATTTCTGAAGCAAGGAAATGAGATCTATAGATTATCATAAATTAAACTTTTTTAGATCCAATCAAATATTGCAAGTCTTTGAAACTTTCTTCTTCTACTACTGAAGCTAAAAATGAAATTTCATCAATTTTCTCTATAATAAAAAGCTGATTCATCAAATCGCTAAATGATTTACTTGGAATTCTACCAGTATCTTTGAAAATGATACTATTTATGCTCATGTAATTCAGCTAAATTAAATTATATAGTTATTATTGAGAAACATTGTTGTATAGCACATCACCCAAAATCAATAACTTATTATCCATCAAAGCATACTTTGTGTAAGTTTTATAGAAACTTAAGTTTTACTAAATCTCTGAGATTTTGTTAATGTTTAATTAGTCATCCATTTTTAAAGGATTTATCAAATCTCCCCAAATTAAATCTTAAGCAAATTTTTTTTAGTCACCATGTTGAAAAGATTTGATGAATGAAGGTTTTTCTATCTACTCATAATTAATTAGTCTGCATTCCTTTTCACAACCAAATTATTCACTATTTTAATTAAGAAAAGTTAAATACGAATGAATGATAAATTAAATAATTACTTCAAAAAATTGTTACCAAAATATTAATATTGCAAAATAATGCAAATAGTTGATTTTTATGATTAAATAAATAGCTTAAATCTTGCTTAAAATTAAGTAAGTGTTGAGGATATTTTTAAATCAACAAACAAATATAAATAAATAAATTGGTAAATTCATTTTAATATTTAAATTCAACCGACAGCAAATTAATAAATTTAAAAAGTTTACATTAAATCTTGCTCTGACATTGTATTTTCTGTGTAGTGATGATGATGATGCTCTTTTTCTTTATCAGCTTCGAAATTGATAACTTCGTGTCCTTAGTTCATTTCTATTTATACTTATGATGATGCTGGGACAAGCTCTACTAATTATGGAAGGACAATTTTTTTATCTCTGATGTCTTTCAATTAAACCTTTTAAGCATATTATTCATTAATAAATTTTATTTACTATTCTTTGGTCAAATTTAACTCTATCTCTTCAATATCAAAGAATTGAAATGTCTGAATCAAATAGACGAAATCAATCTCTTAGAGCATACGACCATTACTTACAGGGTTTTTAAATTCGTTTGCATCTCCATCTGATAAATGAAATATGCATCTGTTAATTTTTATTGACCTTAAGCTTTTTAAATTCCATTTAATTATTTTTTTAAGTGCAAAAATATTTATATTGCAGAATTCAAACTAGATGTTCGTGTAGTAATTTTCAATAAGCAAGATGTTTTCCTTTAGCTCAGGGTTATCTGAAAGCACCTAATACTACTATTCTATAATTCTTTTACTAAAATTTTCTACTAAATCTGACATTAGTAATGCTTTCCTCACAATATTTATTTCATTTACTTTTACTCCTCTTTGTAAATCTACTTTTTATGTCTGCCTTTAATTCAACATATAAATTGAAAATTGTAAAGCCCTACTAAATTTGTTTATTTAAAATTGTTATATTTATTAATACTATATTACTCCATAAATCAATTAAGTTATTTAAAATAACTAGGTTTTTAATATATATATTCCAAGAGTTCAATATGATATTAATAATTGCTAACCGAATTACATAAATATCTAAATCATTTAAGGATCTATGAATGGATTTATTTTTTTTCACAAACAAAGCTATAACAATTAATTTACTTCACATATTTTCTTAATTGCCATAAATATAAACTATAAAATTTAATACCTTTCACAATTAACCAAAAATTTATTTTCTTCATTTTTAAAGGCAGATCTGTGTTTTTACTTCTTGATAACATAAATAAATAAATAATTAATATCTATGAATTTAAATATAACAAAATCTTTTTCTATAATTGAAGATAATAAATTTGATTATTCTGACATGTATTTATTAGTGTGTGTATATTTTTAAAACTGATTTCAGATATAAAATTAAAAAAATGATTTTAGTAAGAAAAAGTATAATAAATATTAAGAAAGAAAAAATATATTATTACTTAATCCCATGATTTAAATTTTATTAAAAAAATATATTGTAATATAAATTCATTAAAATATTCAAAATAGCTTTATTAAGATATACATACTGCTGTTCTATAAAATGATTAAAACAAATACTTTTCTAAAAATACTATGTTTTTATTTAAAATTTATCTGAAAAATTTTTTTTAAATTGTATTTTCCTTTAATTTAATTCTAATTTATCTTATATAAACTCTCTTATCATATTTTTGAAGAATTTTTTTTCAATGTTTGAATTATTATTATTTAAAGTAGAGTTAAATAAGAATTATTTAAAACACAATTTTAATCTTAAGTTTTAAGAAATAAATATATTATTAAAAATAAATGAAATAATTTATGTGTTCATAGCATAATGTTAGAATTTAGTGAAAGGAAATAAATCAATGACTTAACATGTGAATAGTAGTAGAAATTGAAAAGAAAAAGCCAAAAAATTGCATATTTTTGTAATAATAGATATGAAAATTTATGTGAAATAGATAGTGGTTAATACATAATAAATTGACCTCACATAGTAATTAGATGGGATCTACAAATATTTTATTTTGATTGATTAGATATTTTTGATCATTAAATTAAGATACACAAAATTTGATTTTTTATAGTAATTAATTTTAAAAATTTACATAAATTTATATTATAAAAAGAGAGTGTGAAATTTAGTAATTAGCAAGTTAAAATGGATTAAGAAATCAATAAAAAGCATGTACTTCTTTTGATAGGCAATATATGCTTAGGTAGTTTATATTTCGGATATAATATGGGTGTTTACAACACTCTTTCGACAGGTAAAGCTTAGATTTATTTAGAATATATGTTAATGCTTTATTTTAACATTATAGTTATGGTTTACTTGAATGGATGGAAAGGCGGATTTGAGGAGACTTTATACCCAACTCTCATAACAATTTCTGCTTCTGTAGGTTGTATTGTATCTTCTCCTTTGGGTGTGTAAGCTCTTCAATATACTTAAGGAAACTTAAGAAAGGCTTGCATTTATTTAGATTTAATAGGAATTGCTAGTGTTTTGTTTTAAATTTTAGATTCTAGCTTCATATTTTTACTTTTAGGTAGATTTGTTTCAGGATTAGTTATTGGCTTGAATTGTTCTTACATATCCACATATATTACTGAATTTTCTCCTGTTTCAATGAGAGGTATTACAGGTTGTATGAACTAAATATTCATTTGTAGTGGTCTCTTTTTAAGTTTTTTTATTGGAGCATTTTTGCCAAGCAAATAAGATCTCGCTTAAATGGAATCCTATACTGATTAAGTAAATAAAAAAAGAAATTTTATTCAAAATTTCAAAATAAAATTCAGAATTTTAAAGAATCATTTTACTAAAAATAAAATATTTATTTATTTATTTGACAATTCATAAAAAATGTTATTATTAATTTTTAATTTAATTAAAAAGTCATAATGGAGATTCAATTTAGGTTATTCTATAATTTTCGGTATAGCTAGAGCTTATTTTTTATCTACAACTTTTAGTTATGATACTCCTAGCTACATGCATAAGAATGGAAATATTGCTGACTTAAAAGCAGCTCTCTAAGCAATTTATACTAGATAAGAAGATGTTAAGAATATTATTAAATAGTTAGATGATGCTTAAGATGAAATAAACAAACCAGTTTCAAAGCATTTTGATACTCCTGTCACTGAATTAGGATAGAATCCTATCCCATTTGATAATAGAAATACAAAGTCTTACAAAAGAAGATTTTATCTTGGTTTGTTTTTCTCCATATCCAATCAATTAACTGGAATTAATGCTGTTATGTTTTACTCCAATAAGATATTTGAAGATTCTCATTAAGAAGCTTATGCAGGCATTTTCACTAGCTTTTTAGGTATAGTTTTAATATTATCAACAGTGTATGGTGCTATAATCAGTGAAAAGTATGGTAGAAGATAAATGATCATGAAAGGTAGCTTTTTGTTTTGTAACTTATGTATATATATTTTTTTAATTGTTTAAAAAAAGGTGTAAGTGCAATGACTGGATGCCTTTTCTTAATGTCATACTTTAGCTCTTCAGATAATTTTGTACTTAGTTTTGGATCTATTTGTGCTTATCTTTTCTTGTAATTTTTTAATTTATATAAAGCGTATTAATATCATATCTTACTTTTAATAGCTTCTCTATTAGTTAGGGACCTCTTGTTTGGGCTTACTAAGCAGAAATTCTTGATTAAGTTGGACTCTCTATCAGTACTTGTGTTATATGGATCTTTACTTTGCTCGTGGGTTTAGTTTTCCCTTATTTAGTTTTAGGTTTTGGAGTAGGAGGAGCATTTATTTTCTTTGCTTTCTGCTCACTTACATCTCTATTTTATTTTAATAAAGAATTAATAGAAACTAAAGGCAAAACAAAAGAGTAAATTGCATTAGAATTTGAAGGTATTACTGCAGATTAAGCAGTAAGAAGAGCTAAAAAAATGGAAAAACCTTTACTTGATGATAATTAATTGTGATTTAAAATATTTGTTTGTCTGTCTTTACTAATTTATTAAATTAATTAATTTTGTAGATTAATAAAATTTAAATAATAAATTCAAAATAAAAGCAAATTATTATTTTTTAATTTATATTATTAAATTATTTTCAAGATATTTTTATAACAGACAGAATTATTAAATAAAAATATCCTTGACAAAAAGATATTAATTAATATGTTCAAACCATGAAAAATTTTAAAAATGTCATTTTGATGAATAATTAATTTCGATAAAATATAAAGTGTCTATTTTGGAGTAAATAAAGAAAATTAATAAGAGTAAAATTAATTTCTCTAAGTTTTAAAACTGATAGTTATTGCTATCAAAATACACAAACACCTACTTCTATATGACATTTTTTCAAATAAACTGCAATTGAAAAATAAAAACTTTTATTTTAGTCAATTGTATAAGAAAAAAATTATTTAATATTAATGTTCAAGCTTATAATAAAACTCTAATTGTTACATAAAAAATTTTTTTTATTCTACTTATATTTTTTACTTATTTTCTTGAATTTTCTTTATTTTATGATTGCTCAAAATCAATAAGAATAAAATAAATCAGACTTTTATAAATTAAATTAAAAAAAAATGATAATTCGTAAATTTTTAATTTTTTATCTCAATCATAAGAGAAAGTTTTAGACTTGTAAAGAACTAATAATTTTGGAACTCGATTATATCAAGTTTTTTAAATTATAAATGAATTTAAAAAATATTTCTTATTTTTCTTATGGAAGTTAAAAAAATTGGAGGTAAAGTATTAAAGTTTAAGGTTGACTCTCAAATTTTAAAGCATATAAATAAACTTCTTATTTTAACCTTACATGTATTGAAAGAACCTTAAAAAATATTTGATTTTCCTTGTTATTTTATTTTCATAAAAAGAAAGAATATTTAAAAAAAAATATAGATTTAATAAAAAAAAACAAACATCATTTAAAATTAATAATAACTTTTAAATATAAATATTTATGTTATTTTATTTATTTATTTCAAATAATTTTTTTATTTCTCTTAGAATTCCTAATTTTCTTTTTAATGTATCTATTATACCTGAATATCTGCAGTTTTAAATTTCCTTGAGAATAGTAGAATTTGAAATTTTGTGGCTTTTCAAAATTATAATCATAAAAGTTGTTCTATGGTATGGAGTTATTATTGCAGTTATTTAAATAGATTTAATTTTGCACATCTTGCTCATTTATAGTTTCTTATTTGTTAATTTTACTGTTACTTTTTTTAATTGTTGGGGTTAAACTGCTTTGATTTTCATTTTATTGTAATTTAGATTCCTCAACAGATGAAATTTAACCATGAAAATTTGTCCTTAAACTGCTACTGCTTTTTAGGTAGTTTCTCATATAACTTTTTTTTCTCGAAAGCTCACCTTCATATGCCCCTTATAAAATATCTCTTGAATTTTTTCTAATCATTTCTTACTATCGTTTTATACTTCTCTAACTATCACCATTGCTTATTTCATATGAGTGCTAAAGCTCTGAGCGAAGTGAATTAAACTAGCTCTTCTAGTAATCGTTTACCTAAGCTAGTGAATGTTCCTAGATTTTAGAAATATAAAGTATTTTAGAGAAATAAATAAAAATTTACCTCTAAATCGCTTAAACTCTTTTAATTTTTTGTGGTATTTGAGTATCTATGAATTTTAATGCTCGAATCCAATTAAACTTAAACTTAATCGTATTTACATTTTTAAAAAGAATTATCTTCCTAAGAATTATTTTTATTGATATCTTGGCTTTCGTTAGTTAGTGATTGATTGATTTGGCTTTTAACAAATTCATCCTCTTCATCAGAAAAAAACTGAGCTTCAAGTTTTTAGTATGTTGAAATACTCTAATTTAAAATTTTAATATTATTTATTAAAACTTTAATATCCTTTTAAGTATCTCTCATGTTATTTAGACTATTTATTTTCTTTTCTTTTCTTCTACTAAATTTGAGTCTTTTTTATTTTTGATTATACAGCTTAGCAGTCTTAAAAATGAAAGGTTCTCTATCAAGGCTAATAAGTGGACACTAAAGTTAAAAATGATTTTATTTTCTACAAATTGAGCAATTATAATTTTTTATAATATCTGAAAAATCTAATTATAATTTTATTTTATCATTTATTTAGCAGAATATTTCATAATCCATTTCGTTTGATTTTATTATTTCAATAAAATTATTTCTCTATATCCTTAAAACCTTTGTAAACCCACTAGATCTGATACAAGGTGTTTGCTGAAGGCCAGTAAAAAAATTAATTTCTCCTACTATATCTCCTTTTTTTACTTTGTTTAAGGGCGTTTATAAACACTGTTCTTTGTAAAAACTACCAATTAATTCAACTAGATATTTAATTAAATAAAAAATTATTTAATCTTATAAAAAATAATAAAATCTTTTATTTTATCTCTTACAAAAAATTCTAATTTTTTTTATTTTTATTTTATTAAATATATTTAAAATTTTTTTAAATATTCTATTCATTTTTAATTTTATCAAAAATATATCTTTTACTGTTTATAGTGTGAATATCTTAAATAAAAATAATTTGATTTGAAATAAGGTATTTTTGATTTAGATATTTAATAGATTGGATTTTAAGTCAAATTATGCAAAGTTTATTTTATTTTGGAAAAAAACTACTTTAAATAACTTAGATTTGAAAAATAAATGTAGCAAAAAAATTACTTTATCCAGAAATAATGTAAAACATAGATCCATCATATTATTCATCTGAATTAATTATTACTTGATTTGGCATGTAATATTCTTCTTTAACTCTTAGCGATAACTCTTCAATCGATTTTAAGCTAAAGTTATTTTTCAAGCATTGAATTTTGTTTAATATTTGTATATTTTATTCTTTCAAAACAGATTTTTGAAGATCTAATGAAATCTTTCCTAAAATTTTGAAATTTTCCTCTGAGATTTTTTAATAGTTCTTTCGATAGTAGTTTTGTAAACTGAAATTAACTTATTATTACAAGGTCCTTGATTAATTTTTATAGAAGTCGTCATAAAAAAAAATAAATAAAAAAATTAATTCACTTAGATATGTTCCTTTTCCTCATATATTGATTGATGATGCTCAAATCACTTTTTACTGCTGAGTTTTATTGGTCTATCTCAGAAAGTATAATACCTATTGCATTCAAAAAATATCCAAAGATTATTGTTGTAAAGAGCATAATGAAACATGTAAAATAAGCTTCTGATGCTGTTTTTATTTGATTTGAGCCTGTTGTCATCAAAGTTAGAGACCAATATAATGACCAAATGTAATTTCTCCACCAAATTAAATCTTATATTGCTAAATCTTCTTACCAAGTTTGCTATTCTCCAAAATAGTCTGCTTGAATCGATTGTAGTGCTTTCCATAAACAACTTACCACATGGGCTATTAGAAAGAGCTGCATTATTAAATAAAATAGTTAAATGATATAATGCCTTTTTAGAATCATACAAAGTCTTTATTAAATATCCTAAAGATCATTCAATACATTATATGCTTTCATTAAAACAACTACCTCAAAGTATAATTTGTGATGCTAAAATGATAAGGATATAAAACTTGTGACTAAAGGAATTACATCTGAAAAAGATTGCTGTTTTATGTAATATTTGAGTAATTGTTTTCGTTGATCTATTTAATTAATTATTTTTTATGGATGCATATTTAATTTAAATAAAATCTCTATTATCCACAAAGGAATAATTAGTCTTAGCGCTACTTCTAATTATTAGCTTTAATCTGAAAAGACTAGAAAAAGGGAATATGTATATAGAAATAAGCAGTTAATAATAGAAAAGAATATCTTGATGAATAGTCCTACTATGCTGAAGTTGGTTATTATTGGGAAACTGTATTTTCCTATCAGCTTTTCAAGACTAGGTAAATAATTTACTATCAACTATTAGTAATACTAAATTTAATTTTAACGAGTACCATCACTCAAGTCTTCAATATGAGTTCTTATGTCCTAATTAAGTAATGATGTTCTGCCACTTAGTGTGTACTTTTAGTGAAAATATGAGATTTTCTATTTAATTTTTGTTAGTAATTTCATATTAACAATACTGTTTTTTCTTACTAATTTTTCTCTCTTCATGCTTAAGCCTACTTTCACTCTAGCTTTGCTTGATTTTTGGCACAATTAGCTCTTTTCTTTGCTTTCTTAATACTAGCTGCTCCTATATTCTACTGATTGTTTTTTAATATAAGAAGAGTTATCTATTTAAAAATCGGATTTTATATGTTTCAAGTCAGAATTTGATATATTAATAATATTATTTTAAGTTCCCGTGACATTTAAATGGTTATATTTCTACTTTTGAGAGTATTCCAATTTATCCAGGCAATTTACTGATTTATTTTAACTGCATATTTCCTATTACTTGCAATGTATATTAAAATCCCCATAATTCTACTATTATTTCTCATCTATAAATGAAGAAAAAGACTAAGTAAGCTTCATTCTTTAACTATCGCTCCAACATGAGCTTTCATCTAATTTATTTAAAACGCTAAGCTTTATATCGCAGAGTTAATTTTAATTTTTAAGCTATTGCTTTTATTTATCATGTAATTTCAGTTGATTTTCTTCCATCACTTTTAAAAATTAAACTATTTACTCTTTATTATTGATTATTCTTAATTTATTTAAGAGCTTTTGTATTTCAATTAATAATTTATATTTGATTAATAGGTTTATTAAAAGTGAACCAAACATTTTAATAATAAATAAATTGATTATTTTTTTATAAACAAAGTAACTATTTAAATCTAAATAAGTGTTTTAATAAAAATTATTATTTTCATTCAAAATTTAATGTTAAATCATTATTGCACATCTATCTCTTGTCCATGTTTTGAAACAAAAGATTTACTTATATTTTATACTAAATGTATAGCTCATATATTAAATTAAAAAATATAAACATATATATTTTAAAGAAAAATAAATACAGAATTTTATTTTACATAATTATTAAAGATAGATGTATCAAAATCATTTATTGATAAAACATAAAACTTATTAATTAATTAAAGGTATTTAAATAAAAAATGTATTTTTCATCTTCAAAAATTAAAAGAAGTTTAAATGCTAATATTTTATTTAATTTAAGACTTATTGGGTAAGGATTTACAGTAAGTAATATAAATATATAAATAAAGAAAGTAATTCCATAATCAATTCTTTAAAATTTACAATTGCAATTTTTGATTTTTAAGATTTCTTTTATTTAATAGATTTGTCTTTAATATTTAATCCTTGTAATTTCCATATTTAAAGTAAAACTTAAAATTCTCCATAAAATCAAAGTCTTTCAGCTGAATGAAATCTATACATTAATTTGAACTATTTTACATTAATAAATTTATTTGGTTAATTTTATTTTTTTATTCCACCTAGCTCTCATCCTCGATAAGATACTCAGTATTTTATTAAAAGACTCTCAAACTAAAAGGATTTTCAAATTTTTATGCTTCTAAGATTGGACCTTTGATTTTTGAATTATTTCTCTTTAAATTGTGCTTTTTTATGAAAATATTATTTAATAGCTTTTGATAAGCCAAATCATTTTCGTATTGATCAAAGTTGTTGTTAATATCAGAATATATTAAAGGATTTGAGTTTTCTTAGCTTTCTTTGATAAAGGATTTCGTATGCTCAGAATTTAATCTCTAACTGTCCTATCCTGTCTAGTTTTTGCTAAAAATCGTTATATTCTCATTACTTCCCTTTTAGATATGTTTTAGTGTCTCTGTATTCTTTATGAATACATAAATAATTTAGTTAATTTAAGAATATGTTAAATAATAAAGTAATATTTTAATTAAAATTTGTATGATAATAAAATAATATACTTCTATTTCATTAAACAAAGAAGGCTTTAGTTGAATTTAGCTTTAATCACCTGCTGTAATATTATCTTGAATATATAAACTTTTTGTTTTAACCGAATACTATTCAGTTTCTTACTAATCTAGTGAATTTTTTATTGTTTCAGTTTATAGGGTTTTTTAAATAGAAACAGAATTCATGGGGTGCAAAAGGTCATACTCAGAAGGAGAATACTCTTAGCATTCTATACTTGATTAAGAATATTTTTCTATTCCCACTTAATTATTACTTTCATTTCCTGTGTCATAAAGTTTTGTTTACTCTTTTCTAATTTGAGTTGATATTTACTTAAGAAACTTTTATAAAAAAAGTGCCTTTGAATATTTTCCAGGTTTCCTTTCTTTTTTGACTCTTTAACAAGTAGAATTTTATTGTATCTTTGATCTCTATTAAGCTTACTGCTTGTTAAAGTGTACATACTGACAATTTTTTAAGGTGTGATTCTATGAATTACAGCATTAACAAAATAATTTTAGGTTTCTAAAATCCTAATTATAAAGTAATTTATCTTTTATGCAATTAAAAACTTCAAAATCCTAGCTGTTATTTTGTAAAATTTTTAAAAACTAATTTCTTTCTAGCTTAATTGCATTGCAAAACGAAGATGCTTTCAAATGAAAAGATTGAGGTTCTCCTGTAAAAAAATTAATTTCTCCAAAAAGTTGACTTTCATATGATAATTAATTATTTTTATTTGAAAACTATTGATCAATAGATTCAACAACTTAAACTTTATTTAAAAATAAAACAAATAATTTATTTTTCACAGTAAGAAAAATTTGAATACCTTTTCCACTTATGATGTAAACTAGATATACAGCTGAGTTTTCTTTCTAACAAATGATTTAATTTGGAGAATACACTTCTTCTTAGAAGCACTATGCTAACTGATCCATTAAATTTTAGCTAAAATTATTTGCTAAAAATTCTATTTTGTTTAGAATTTATAAGTTTTATTCAATTTATAGTGAATTTTATAGATCAACAGATAATTTTTTAAGGACCTTGTTCTTTTCTTCTAATTCTTATTTATAATTTCTTTCACAATATCTTTCTAAATCATTTATCACCTTTCCTTGTAATTTACTAATAAATTTTAAAAATTAACAAAAATAAAATTATTCAATATTTCTATATAAAATAACTCAATTAATCTAAATGTTATTAAATACTTTTTTTAAATTAAAAATAATGGAAATAGATTATAAGTAGTTAGTTTTAGAAAAATATTTGTCTTTAATTATTACTTAGAAATGTTATTTGAGGCCATAAACTTATTTATGATACATGTTTCTTTTATTTATTATTATTAATTCTTATAAATTGTTGTTACCAACATTTTGAAAGAGTAAAAATAATAACCTAAGAAAAATATAACAAATAATAAAGCAAACACAGTAAAAGTTGCTTCGTAGATGTTAGTTGCATAGTCAGATATTGTAGTCATTTTACAGAAAGCCCAATAGAGAGACCAAACATAATTATGAAACCAATCAATATTTTTATCTTGTACTAAATCAAACCAGGTTTTATCTATTTTAAAATAGCTTTATTATATCCTATATAAAGAAAACCATAAGCATGAGATGATATGTCCTATTAAAAACATTTAAAATAGCAAACAACAAATTTATATTTTTAAATAACTCTATTAGTACTAAAACTGCATAATTTTCTAAATCATATTTAAGTCTCTGTTGACGTTGATAGATTTTAAAAAAACCAATAAGTACACAAATATTTTTTAGATTAGACCCATTTAAGAAAAATCTACAAGGATCAGAGGTAATATATCATAAATCATTCTTTATCTTATATATGAATAAAATATAGACATTCTATTAATATTTTAATCATATAGTTAGTGAGGGATTGAGTTTAAATGAATTATTATTTCATTTATCCAAAAAATTCTCAGAAACGAGTAGAAGTATTCACTATAATCTTAGAAAGCTTCATAAAAGTAATTTAAGCTGAGCAAATACAAGCTTAAGCAATTGATTAAAACAAGAACTACAACAATAGATTTACCTAAACTAGATTATGAGTCTAAAAGAGGTAAATTTTAAAAGCAATTCTAATATTTAATCAAATTTTTATGAAAATTGCTTTTTGGTAATTTTTTGGTTTATATTGATGGCTTAAAGCAATCACTATTATCACTTACTAATTTTCTTATTCTACTATTCAATAGTAATGTTTTACCACTTATTGTGTATTTTTTATAAAATTAGCTAATAAAAAACTTTATTTTTTTGGCAACTGAAGCCTTTAGAGGGGGAGAAGAACCTAATTTGAGCAATTACAGATCATTTTATTGAGGAATATTCATTTAAGGATCATTTGAAGATTTTATGTTTGCTACATGTTCCTAATTTTTCATTTTATTAATTTATAAGCAAGAAAAGATTGTTTATGACCTTGGAGAAAAGTTGTTGAGTGTTTCTTCGATATAAGAATTAGAGACATGTAAATCCTCATTAGCTATTTGTTAATTTATTTGGTTAAAATTTTCACCCTAATTCTTCTTATTCATGATATTTTATTCTGAGCTTATTTTATTTATTTTACTATCTTGTTAAAATATTGCAGTTTATGAATCTTTATTTTTAGAATTTAAGCTTGGAATTTTTCTTATTGTTTCGACGCATTAAGAAATTTCGTCTTCTTATTTCATTTTCTGTTTTTAGAGCTCTACATTTTAACTAAAATATTGCTTTATTTTGCTTTACCTGTTTTTAGAATTCTAAATAATCTGATCCATAAAATAGTTGGTTAGTTAGTTAGTTATATTAGTTCTACTTTGTTTAGTTTTTTATTATTAGTAATTTTTATTGATATAAAAAGAATTTTTAAATCTTCTGTAGAAAAAACTTTCCAATTTTCCTTTGAATAATTAAGAAATAAATATATTTTTCTTGCCTTATTAATTTTGGAATGTTTTCTTGTAAATATAGTGGAAAAAACATATTTTATTTTATTTTTGTGATTAAAAAAAAAATTGGAAAAAACAAAAGCAGAGAGATGTTAAAGTAATGCATAGTGAAATCACTAATTTAATAAAAAATTTATAAAAAAATTATTTGGCTTTCTTATTGAATTTTGGTATGCATGTTTTCGAATTTCGTGAATAAAAATAAATTTAATTTTATTAGCTGTATGTTTAAGTAAGAAAATCGTAAAATAAAAAAAGAGAAATCAAAATTAATTAAATTAAAAAATACAGAGTGAAATCCCTTTTTCATCAAAAATCAGTAGATTTAGCTACAAATAAAAAATTAATTGACTTTGTTTAAAGAGCAGATTTATTTTGATTTGAATAAATTTATTAATATTTAATCAATAATTAATTTAAATATTGAATTATAATTTTCATAAGAAAAATAAAGATAGATTAACTTTCATTCAGTAAAACTGATTTTTGAAATTTTGAGAATAATTTTTTTTTCAAAGTTAAACATAAAAAAATAATTAAAAAAACAAATGTGTATAAATAAATTTAAATAGTTTAAAATACTTTTAAATTTTTATTTTATCATGAGTTATTTTACTTTAAAATCTTAAAATACTAAATTTGAAAAATTTAGTTTAAAGAGTTTATTTTAATTTTAATAACAAGTAAATATTAATTTTAAAAAAATAATTTATTAAAATTGAAATAATGAGAATAAAATAATTAATTAATTAATTTATTATCTTATCATTTAAATTCATTAAATTAATATTTATGTAAATTCATTTAAAATTTTATTATTTTTAAACAGTTTTAAATTTTGGAAATTTTACTTAACTTAAAAAAATAAATGGTTTCCTTTGTGTGATTGATTGTATTATCGTTCCAAATAATTTATCACCAAATTATGAAATGTTAATTTCCTAATTAATTATTTTTTAATTAAAGCCATATAAATTTATTTTACATCATTGAGAAAAAAAGAAAATAGTTTCAAAATAATAATTAAATTTTACTAATATATATCATTTAAATCAAAAAATTGATACAAAAATCTAAAAATAATTTATATCTATTTATTTAATTAATTAATTTATATTTTTTATAATATCTTTAAGAAAATAAAACCTGCTTAAAAAACAAAAGAAAAATGTTATAAAGTTAGAAGGCAAACAAACTTCTCATTTTTGCTCTTCCTATTTATGTTCTTATTCTTCTTTTTTATTTGAATGTTCTTCTTCTTTTTTGTGTTCATTGTCTTATTTTTCATTTTAGTTATCAATTTTTTCTATCAGCTCTTCTAATTATGCATTGCTATTTTCTTATTAAGTATTTTATTTGTTGTCTTTATTATTATCATTATCTTGCTTATTTAAATTTTCACTTTCTTCTGCATCTTCAATTAATTGTTCAAGCAACTTTTAAGTGTAAGTCTTTTGGTCTTTGTTTGATTGCACAGAACCTCCATCGCTTTTAACATCATTTTCTTTCAAAGACATCTTACTCATATTGTTTTCTTGATTTATATTGTTGGACTTCTCTTCTTGTTCAATTTATGGAGACTTACACAATAAGTTATCAGTTTCTTATACTTTCTCTTCATTAATTGTTTCTTTTTATAAATCACTGTCTTTTTAATTCTATTCTACTGCTGAGTTTTTAGCTTCATCTTCTAAATTCAAATCAGCTAGGTGGGCTAATTGCATTAGAGTTGATTACTTTTCAAGATTTTAATAATTTTTATCAACCTTTGAACTACTGTTTGGAGCTGGAGTTATATTAATTTTATTCATAGAAGTAGAATGAGAGTTAGCCATTTCTTTGTGCTCTTTTTCTTAAATATTGATTGATTTCTTTGCTAAAAGCTCCTTCTGACTTGTGTGAGATAAAATACTATCCTTTTTGCTAAATTAAGAAGATTTTCTTCTTTGTTGATCAGCCTACTAATTAGACTAAGACTTTTTAGATAACATTTTTGTTTTTCTCCTTTCTTCTAAAATTCTATACACAGGAGAGTCATTTGAGTTGATGGACATGTCGTTGTATTATTCATTTCCAAAAATGTCTTAAATGAAATCTTTATTTGACTAAAATGAACGAAGATCTTTTATCATTTACAGCTAATCTTTGATTTCTCTTACTGTAAATTCTCCATTACCTAGGAGCTTTTAGAAGTATTTGGTAGATTTTATACACTTGAGCATCTCATACTGGTTATATTTAACTAATTAAGATTCATACTAAGAAAGCTTGCTTAGATAGTTAGGAAGCACTCTCAATTTCTTGATATTATTGAGTTCATTAAAATCTTCTTATCCTAAACGTGATGGAGTGATAGTCAAGAATTTATTTAAAGAAACTAAAAACATAAGACCTGATGATGTTAATGAAAAAATCATTGTCTAATGCCATTCATCTTTCTAAATTAGATAAAAGGCTTAAATGATGATAAATGGTATATCTTAGCACAAGATTCTGATAAAGTTATTAATGATACGCTGATTGAACATTTTGCCAAAAAGAATTACAGAGTTGGAAGGTGATATAATATCTAAAACATCAGCAACAGCCTAGAATTCTAACAAATTGCAAAGCTAATAGAGTTTATCTATTTATCCAGTAACAAGACGACCATACGAATCTGCTCCCATAAAGTTCATAATGAAGAAGATTATACCTGAGAATGTTGTTATAGATAGAGATATCAGTGCTAAGGTAAAAATGAGATAATCTTCACACATGTAAGTTTAATAAAGAAATCCGATGTTTGTAAAGAAATCAAAACGCGAAAGTTAACTCAAAAAGAAAGCTACGACGTAGTTCACATACCATTAATTAATCCAATTGACATCCATGATGAATAGCTTTATGCTATTTACTAGAGGATAAGGGAACGACATACGGCAGTCAGGTTTCAATTCAGGAATTAAATGAGATACGTATTTCAGACATGTGTTAAAAATGAAAGCCTCCAAAAAGAAAGTGACAAAACCAAAAACAGCATACATAATATAGGAATTCCATGAAACACCACTACCACATGTCACATTAAATTGCCTAGAAAAGAACCATACACCAAAAACGCAAATAAATATATAAATAGGATATAAAGCTCTAAGGATATTATGCTTGCCTTCAACAACAAACTACTTAAATCTATTTTCTAAGTGGATTACAGTGTGATCAAATTAATATTGTTTTGGCTAAGAACTCAAAATATTAAAGAAGGCATAAGAATACTTTCCAATTTTTTACTTAATTTGAGATAAGAAAGTTTTACCCTCAAAGTTATTGATATAAAGACGATAGGAACGGAGTGTGAGGAAATTAGCAATCGAGGAGTTTTCTAGGAGATCATAATCAACATCAATAGTTGTTTAAATAGACAATGGAGCGTAGAAGTTGATTGCGTACCAAGACTTCACAAACTAGATACTCATTCCTTTTAAGTTCATACTAGAAGGTGGGATAAAGTTAATCATATAAAGCACCTCAAATTCATTAAACCCAGCTTTCTTTAATATTTCTGGATTTAAATTTAATCTGATTGGAAGGAATGCATTAGAAACGTGATATTTACTCATTTTTTTCTTTAGCTCGATAATAAATTATAGATCACTTCCTTTTTCAGTCAAGTTTTAAACGTAGAAGTCTGGGAATTCATGGAAAAAGAATTTATCATAACCAAAAATGTAGTCAGTCTTTTTGTTAAGAAGGTTTAAATCAAAGAACGTTAAGTTAAATGAATCAATAAGGAGCTTTTCTTTTTTAGTTTTATCATACTCGCACTCAATCTCCTAGTTTTGCTAGAAAAGAAAGTATGGAGACATTATGAAGAATGCTGGATTATATTGCCTGGAGAAAATTTTTTCTTCATTTAAAAGCAAGAAAAAGAAATGCTATATAGTCTAAAGTGGTTTTTGCTCAGACTTAAATTCCATCATAGATTGTAAAATTATTTTAAATATTTGCCCCTTTGGATCTTATGCTTGCCATAAAGTCTAAGAACTGCTTCTTCCTGTAAGATAAATAAATAAATAAAATTTAAATATATGAAAAATTAAATTAAATAAATAAATACTGGTATATCCTTAGTTTCCAACACTACTTAGCAAATACTAAAGGAATTTGATAAAATTAATATTAGTAATAAATTTGTTTTAAGAGAAGAATGCCAAGTCGAGATATTAGAAAGGACAATCTATATCTTGTATTTAAGAGCAATACTTTTGGAGAGTGTAAGTGATGTTGTATGTTGCTTTTGAAATTTTAAACTTTTTCATTTTGATAGTTGGGTTGTTGGAAAAGATGTCATTCATAAAGTCGATTTGATTTAATTCCTCATTCTTAGAAAGGTCTATAGTTTCAATAGTTTTGCTCATTTTAGAGAAGTCTGCTTTAACTAGCTTTTCTTCTTTCAAATCACAATCACTCAAATTCAGCAAAACGAGAGAATTCTATGTTGAGACGAATAAGTCAGTTAAGAATGAGAAGTTTGTTATAAGCTTGTTTTGAGAAATATCAAATTCTTTTAGGTTTTTAGAAATTAAATCGAAATGAATCTGCTCTATTTATGGTTAAGTGATTTGCATTCCAGAAAGATTTAAAAATTCTAACTTAGGAGTAGAAGTAAATATTTGGTTCATGAAATCAAATTTGATAAAGTTGATGCACTCTGATAACTCCAAACGCTTTAAATTTTTAAAGAGGTCTGGAATATTTAATTAATTGATTAAAGTATTATTCAAAGAAGTTTTATTAGCAATAAAGACAGAGAAATCTGGAGAATCAATCATATAATTCAAATCTTTAACATCAGAAAGATTTTAATTTTCTGAAATGTCCAATTCTAATATTTTGGAGCCAACATCTTTGAATCTAAAATATTCTAAACGCTTTTATGATAAATTGATTTTTTAAATGGTAAGCCTTCTAAATTAGGTTGACTGATCTATGATCTAAGGAATAAAATCATAAAGATTATAGTTAGTACAGCCACTAAAATCAAAATCTTTAAGATTGTGGCCAGGACTTGATCCAAAAACACTATCATATTAGTTTGATGTAAAATTCTCACTCATGTTAAATTTTTCAAGTCTCTAACATCTTTCTAAAATATCCTCAAGAAATTCCATAAAATAGATAATTTAGTTTTTGGATATATTTAGCTCTGTGAGCTAAGTAGAAAGATTATAATATTATATTTTTCTGTTTCTTTGATAGTCTATATTACAGTTAGAAATATTTAGCTTTATCAAGTTTTAACATCTTGAAATAACTGAATTAATGAAATCTACGACCAAGAGATTCTCATTGTTTGAGCAATCAAACTCTTCTAGGGTTTGCGATATGTAAGCGAAATAAGTTGAGTCTAATTTTTTATCGCTCAAACCAGTGCTACTAATGTTTAGTTTTCTTAGCTAAACACACTTCTTAAAAAGCCCATTTAATACACTAAGAGTAGGTATACGTTTATTTTTGGAAATATCTAATTCTCTCAAATCAACTCCGACTAAATCAAAGTTTGGAATACTAGTACCATTCATATCCATGTCACTTAATTTAAGTATCTAAATATTTGGAGCAGCTTATATCATTGCATCTATAAATTTAAAAATGTTAGTTTCTGTATTTTTATTTCCTGAAAAATTCATTTCAATAACGCTGTTTAGGTGGAATTAATCTAATGGTGTTTCTGTGATTTTTTTAACGGTCTCTTCCTTTAAATCCATGTTAGACATATCTATTTTAGTTATGTGCTAGCCATTCTAAAAGAAATAAACTAAAAAGTCTAAATTAGGATATTTCTAACCTGTCAGCTTTAACTCTTTAAGAGCAGTAAAATAAAGGTCATAATCAAGAGAGGTGTTATTTGATTTTTCAGGAAGAGCTTAAAGCTATTCTTTAATTTATTTATTATCAATAAATTGAAGGAGTTAGTAGTCTTTATTGACATAAATATTTTGATACTCAACTATCTTTTCAAGAAGAATAGATGTATTAAGTTATCTTTGTTTTTTTGAGTCTTCATTCTTTTCAGGTATGAGCTAATCAAGCTTAGAGAAAAAGGAGTAGAAGAAGAGAGGATTATTGTACTAAGAGTATTTAACATCTGTTGAATTCTCAATCCAATTATCAGCCATCTTTAAATTATTCTTCTTTGCCCATTTTATACTTTTATCTTTTCTTGCTTATTTTTATGATTCTTCTTCCTTTTAAATTTTTTCTTTTTTCTCTTTTTCTTCCCTGATTTTTTTATCTTCCTTGTCTTCCTCTTTTGGCTCTTCTTATTTTTTTTTGTCTTTTTTTTAATCTACTTGTTGATCAGTTTTTTCGTTTTTGGTCTCTTTTTGTTAACGGAATTAAGATAAATTGTATTACTCGAAGACTCCGAAATAGTTAATGTATTAATAGTTAGCCAAATTGGAATATTTCTGCTAAAAATTATATAAGTTCATGTATCTCTCAAGCTTGTTGATCAGTTAATCTTAGAATTCTTCATTAAAGAAATCATCTTCATCAGCTGAAAATACTTCTAAGGACTTTCCTAGCAAATCAAAATTAATTTAATCAACAGCTTTTCCTATTTTATTCTTTTTCAAATTAATCTTTTTAAGTCCTTTAGCTCTTCTAAATATATCATTTAGGAAATAGTAAGTCTTTAGACCAGGATTATTTGAAATGTTGAATTCTTCTAAAGCTGTGCTAATTTCTGTAAAATCTACATTCTTTAATCTATCATCTGTCAACAAACAATCTTCCATTGCTAAAACTTTTAATTTTTAGCATCTTTTAAACATCTTATTTAGCATTCCTTCATATCTGTTGTAGCTTGTATTTCCAGAAAAATGAAATTCTTCTAAGGTTTCTGGAATTGTTTCAAATTAAACTTTATTCAAACTTGCTTCTACAATAGAAGAGTAGCCGATTTTGAGGATTCTTAACTTTTATGCCTTTTCAAATACGTCCTGCAAGAAATTATAATTACCGAATTCATGTCCATATTAAAGATCTAGTATTTCTAAGGTAGGATATACGTTGTCCTTTTATAAGTCTAAAAATCCTTGTGCTTTCAATTTTTGATCTGTTATCTTTAAATCAACAAGCCCAGTACTTAGATTTGATAAAATTAAGTTTAAGTAATTTGGATCTACAAAACGATTACGCTAAACATGCAACTTTTTAAGTTTTTAGAAAGCCTTGAGTTAGCCGAACACAGAATATTTTTCAAACTACTTATCCATTGTTTCTTAAGCTCCAGCAATATAGGCTTCAAGAGATTCAAGTTCTAAGCCTTCAGTGATACCCAAATGCACAATTAAAGATGCTAGATGGATATTTGCATTAAAATTAATATTTAACTCCTTCAATCCAGGAGCAAATTTAATTTATTCAAAAAGTTGTGTGTTTAAATTCATTTAAGTCATGTTTATCTTTTTAAGATTAGGAGCAGCTAAAAAGATATCATTTATATACTTAACATCTGAGCAAACATTAAACCCAATATCTACTTCTTCTAATGTAGGTGAAATCAGAGTGAAGTCTGCTGTTTCTGCTTTGATGGCTGTAAGTTGCATATTTTGAAGTAGAAGTTTCTTTAGTTTTCTGCATTTTCTAAACAAACCATTAAGGAAGCTTAAATCGTCAATGTTTTTATTATGGCAAATGTCAAACTCTTCTAATTCAGCTGAGAGGAGAGAAAAATCGACACCTTTAAGTTTGATGTCATTTAACAAATTTGATTGTAATTTGATTTTCTTAAGTACTTTGCATTCAATAAATACTTAATTCAAAAAGAGGAAAGTTTTATCAGGATCTCTGTTTTCGTTGATTTACAATTCTGTGAGAGTCTCAAAAGTAAAAAAGTTTTTTAGTTCCTTCATAATTATGGAAATAGCTTTTTCATCATTTTCTTTAGCAGTAAAGCTTTCCTTTATGATAAGACCGCACTCTCTAGCCTTTAGTTCAAGCTAAAATTTCTTGTTATTTTCTCTGACATCTTAATAAAGATAACTATTACAAAAAATGTAGTAAATGCTGAACTCTTTAAATTGGGTAAAGCCCATCATATAAGCGTAGCATGTTTAGAGGTAACTTTCCTTTTGAAATTTTATTTTTTCACACAATTTAATCGAAAATCTTTCTTTTAAAAGCTTAAAAGATTTTTAGTTATCTAAATATTTCTAAAATTAGCTTTTTATTTGACCATCTACAACTTAATCAATCAGGGTTTTAATTAAACTATAATTGAGCACATTAATATCATCCTCGTGAAATTACTCATCAAGAATATCAATTAATTATTCTTGTTTTGACTAAAATTAAAGTTTTTGCTATTCTTTTGATTTAAGCAAGATTTCCCAATGCTTAAATAGGATTTTTTCACTTTTATTCCTGTTCACAATTGAGAGGTTCATACCTTGGAAAAATACAATCTAGTTGTACACTTATTTTGGGAAGTACATTTGATTTTTATAGAGTCTTTCAACTTCTAGCATATCATCTTTTGATTTTCCTTTTAGCTCATTTAAGTTAAAAGCGTACGGGGTAAATTCGAAGGCTTTCTTTTAGAGAATATCAATACAAACAAATCTGTGGTGATTGATTTTTAGTTTGTTAACATTGCTTTCCATGTTTAGGAGGATATCTATTTCATCTTTCAAAAAGTAGGAGCGATAAAGATTTAAAAACTTTACCTACTTTTTCTAGATAAGATACTCTAATTCGTGAAGACTTGACTCATCCAAAACTGATGATAAAAACGAGATTTACTCTAATTCAGGAATCAAGAAAATTTGCTTCATCAAATCACTGAAAACCTTAGGTGGAATCTTACCATTGTCTTTGAAGATAATTCCATTAATTTTCTAGCAGTTTAATTAAATTAAGTTGTACAATTAACTAAGAGAAATACCGTTATAGAGGACATCTCCAATGATTATCAATTTGCTATCATTGAATGCGTACTTCGTATATTTTTTATAGATACTTAAGTTTTATTGAATTTCCTGTAGAGTGTTGTCGTACAGTTTATCAATGAATCTTTCTTAGTCTTGCACATCTCCCCAAATCAAATCTTGAGCCAGTGCATTTAATTTTTCTTTCGAATAATCTTTTTAAAACTCTTATTTTTAGTTCAATTCATATTCTATAAACTTGCTATTCTCTTCACACTTAAATAAGTCAATTAATTGCCTATATTTTTATCAAAATATTTTTATTAAGTATGAATAAATTTAGCTTTGAAAAAAAATTTAACAGAAGGTCTTTTATTTTAAAAGGATTTATCAAATAAAATTATCATGTTAAAAAAAATAAAAAAATAAAAAATTTGTAAACGCAAATTTATCTATGCCTGAATGGGCATATGTATAGAAATGTATGGTAAATAATTTGTTTTAATTATTCGTTGGGATTGATTAGAAAAAGTAAATAAGAGCATCTATCACTTATCTTTTTATCTATTTAATTTTTAATTTGAGATAGTTACGCAATTGTCAAATAAATTAATAATAATTCTTAGAAAACCAAATCAGCGTATGTAAGTTAGATTTATTGAATAAAAGTGCTTTTGAAGGCCTCAAATTAAGAAATTAACCTGTAAAAAATAAGGGAAGGCTGTACACTTTATAATTATAGAAGGATAAATTCTTTGTTACAAAAAATAGTTTAGCTTAATAATAAAATGAAAATAAAAGCTAAACATAATTTTTGGCTAATATTTTTAATCAAATTTAAAACTTATCAAAATATTTTTTAGCTATATCCAACAAAGACATTTTCTATCATTTTTTATCTTATAAAAATCATTAACAAATTATTTAATTAACTAATTGATTGATTATTAATTAAATGAGTTATTTATTTATTTTGTTAACTACAAAGTTTATCAAATTTCTAGTTTGTAAATGCATTTTATGAAAGGATAATAAAAAATATGTCAATTTTAAAGTTTGTTTACTCTTTTGTATAGAATTCGATCTAGTTGTTCTCATTTATTTCAATAGTATTTCTTTGTGGTAGAAGAGCAGGAGAGTTGCTATATGCTACAACCTTTGAGGACTTAAGTGAAAAAGCGCCTCTAATTTTTTTTTGCCATAAATTAGGTTCATCAAAAGGATCTTTTAAAAGCTTGATTGTAATAGATTATATATCTTAAAATTTAAACTACTCAATAAGCCAAACGAAATTGAGTTCTTATAACATACGCTGATTTTTAACTCTGTCTGTATCTTCATTAGCATCTTCATCTGAGAGGTAGAATTTGCAGTCTTCTATGTATATTTCTCTCAAACTCTTAATGTTGTTTCTTATAAACTTTTTCATAGCAAAAACATTTACCTAGCATCTAATCAAAGAGAGCTTTTCGTAATAGTTTTTCTGGCCTATAATTTATTCTTAGTCTTCAATACGAACTAAACTAGAAGAGTTTTTCTTCTTTTTTCTGAAGTATGTGAAAGGATTAAACTTTTGATGACCACCAAAAGTATAAAATCCAAAAACTTCTCCTACTTTATGGACAACATCGTAGTCATCTTATTCTTGCATGACTTCAACGAATTCATTGCTTTCGACAAAACTCATTTACTAAGTAGTCTGTCTGCTTTTCTGTCACTCTATTTATTTTTATTGCTAATCTAATTGTTAAAAAGTGCTTATTGCTTTTTAAAAATGGTTAATTGATTGCTATATATTTATTTTATATATCTATCTATTTATTTATTTCAATATCAATTTATTATTGTTTTATGCTAAAAATTTAATTAATACTTAAATCTTATATAAAGATAATCAATTTATTGACTTCATTAGAGCACCTATTTGTAAAATTTATAATCTATTTATTAAATCAGTTCAGTACTGTGTGCTAGAATCCCTTTTTGACAAAACTGAATACTAGAAAGAAATTTTACAATATTTAAAAAAAATATATATTCAACAAATGAAAAGCGGGTTAATAAACTTTCAAAACTTAAGATAGAAAGCAATATATTTATTACTAATATTTTTTTAATTATCTGCTGAAAAAAATTATTTAAATAGGTTTTTATTAACCAAATTTTTTTTAAATTATTGATAGCTTAGCATCATATTCAAAACATATTTATTTATCTTATATTAGTGATAGTTTCAGATGAAATTCATGAATTTATAACGAATTATTTAATAATTATGAAAAGTGTAGCCATTTATTTATAGAGAAGAATTCAAAAAAAAATAAATATTATTTTCCTATTTAAATACACAACAAAATAAATCTGCATCTCTCAAAAATAAATAAGATTTTAATCTTAAAATTTAATAATTTCTTAAATTTGAATTTATTTAAACCTATCTGCTTTATTTATTAGACATTAGAGCTTTAGTCAGAACTTTTGATATATGTTTACTATTAGAAACTTAAAAAAGTTAGTTACTTTTTGTAAAATTTTTTATAAATCTATCTATTATGTAAATTAAGATTTCTCAAAAAATGAAGAAGACGTATGTTTGTATATAACTATGTATTCATTCGTATAGAAAAATTATTAAAACATCTAGAAGCAATTCACGTATTTAATTAAATTACAAAAATACAAAAACATTTGTTTAAATTACTATATTTTTAAAATTTATCTATCATCTAATTTGTATGATTTTTGTGCTAAGACACGCAGAAAGAGCAGATAATTCACCTTTTTAAGATGATTAAAAAGATGTGAAGTTAAATTTTGACCCACATTTAACAGATCTAGGAATTTTACAATCATAACTATGTGCTCTTAGTATTAAAAAGATACTAGAGACATATAATCCTAATGCAAAACAAGTTGTTTATGTTAGTTCTCCTTTTTTAAGATGCGTATAAACAGTGTAATATGTAAATTAATAACTTGGTTTAAACGCAATAGATAATAAGTTATATGTTTAAACTCATGTAGGTAAAATCTTGGTATTTTTTGTATCGATATCATACGAAATCTTAATTTATTTGAATAATAGGAGAAATGCTCAGGAGTACATGGTTCGAAGAGGATATTAATAAAAAACTTACATAAAAAACAGACCAAAGTTTGAGCTAATAAGTTGGACTGAAGATAGAAGAGCCATTTGCTCAAGACGAAAGATTAATTTAATAAGTTTATCCAGAAGATAAACTAGGAGATTTCTATGATAGATTTAAAGTGGCTTATGAGTATTTAATTATTTATCTAAAATATATAATTTGATGAAATACATATAATTTTATCTTCTTGTCCTTTAATAATTAATTAGAGTAATTGTTGAGAAGTTTTTAAATACTTATAATACTGAAGAAACAGTGCTTATAATTGTTACTCATGGATTCGGAGTATAAGTTGTACTAGATAAATTTAATTGCTTTAGTTTCTCTGATATGGTTGACTACTGTAGCATAAATGCCTTTGATTATAGATAAGAATCTCTTCCTAACAAAGAATACCCTTTCATTCCTAAAATTTGTGTAAGGTAGTAACATGATCATGTAAAATAAGCTGATAATGAATTCAGCAAACGAAAGTAATAAATAGCTAAATTTTGATGAAAATGTATAAAAAGATGGATAGTCAAATCATAAAAATAAATGAATTAATTTGCATTTTTAGAAGGAAAAAAAAGAAAGAAAGCATGAATCATTTTAACTAAAAAAGTTACAAAAAGGAACGAAAATTGTATGAATATATAATAAATTTCAATTTTTATTTTTAGATTGATTTAAATAATCTATGTTGCTTAAAAATTAACTTAAGAATTGACTGAAGTATTCAAGAGATTCAAAATCTAGTGAATTAACTTTTGACTGGTTTGTTTTAATTAAAAAAATATAATTAAATAATTATTAAGTATTCAATTTTTTCTAATAAATTACTCTGTTTGTCGAAGAAAGTCCTTAAATACCTCTCTAATTAATTACTTATAGTATAGCTATTATATTAGAACCCTATTTATAACGAAATTTAGTTCACCAATAAATATAAATAGGCAAAAATATTTTTAAAATTATTCAAATTAATTTATAAAAAATAAATAACTTTTTTTGGTTCATTTATATTATATGATTTTATTTATATCTTACTTATTTTTTAGAAACAAAAATTAAGAATATAAAATTAATAAATATTCAATGTTAATTAAATAATAGCAAAAATAAAGTTCTTAATGAATTTAAAACTTCTTATGAGTTTAATATTGATTTCTTTTGATCATTTAATCGATAAATTTTTAAAAAGCTATCGATTATTTATTATAATAGCTAAACTTCTTCTTTCTCTTTTCAATCAAAATTATTAAAATTTATAATGAATATAACATAAAGAAGTTTCTCAATTTGTAATTAGGAATTTTCTTTGTTACCTACAAACGGCTTTTAAATCTAACAGAAATCAATTAATTAATTTGTGATTCTTTTTACTTCACTAAATTAATTTTCATTCATTAAGTTTTATATAATAAGCTAAAGTGCTTTTAATAAATCTTTCTTTTTGTTTATAAATAGATTTATTTTTTAAATATTTTTATTATTTATTCGATTTCCTTAAAAGAGTAAACAAATATTGTAATATTATTATTTTTATAATTTGAATTAATAATATTATTTTTTAAGTATGTTTAAATTTCTTTTATTTAAAAATAAATTAGAAGTGCTTCTGATAAAAATTTGGATTTTTTTACTATTTATTTTTATTAGAGATTTTATGAAAAACATATAAAAATCAATTTTACTTTATCTCTTTTTACAGGCATGGATATTATTGGCATAGATGTGTCAAGATCAACTTCTGAATTAAAGAGATGGTGGTTGTAAGCATTAGATATATTTAATGTTTCTGCAAGTTCGTAAGTTTTACCTGCTATGCCAACTCCTAATTCATGATAAACTTTTTATTTTGAATCCGAGTGAATACTAAATAGCTTCTTTTGCTATTCATCAACTATTAATATTTTTCCTTTGTTTGAATTAAATAAATCTTATAGCTTTTTTTCAGCTTTTGGAATAAACTCCTCCAAATTTAAACAAGTGCTTAGTTATATACCAGTCTATATTTTATGATTGTAAATTAAAAAATAATCTTTAAAATGAAATAATTAATTAATTACCTAAAGAAGAGTTCTTAAATTATTTTGAAACAGCATAGTTTAATCAAATTACTCTGAATTTCTTAAAACAATAGAAGCTAATTGTGAAATAACAAGCATTAGTCCTTCATCGTCTTTTGTAAAATATCCTTTTAGTTTATTAACAGACTAAATAACACCCAGTACATTGATTCCATCTCTATCAAAAATTGGGAATGCTAAAACAGTATTTGTTTTATAATTCATCATTTTATCTATTTCTTTGTTAAACCTTTCATCGTTATATGCATTTAAAATGTTTAAGTGTTAACCACTTGTAAAAACTGCACCAACTATTCCTTGATCAAATGGAACCTTTTTGTATAATAAATATATTTAGTTTATTTACAATTAGAAATATATATTTATCAAATTTTATTCACTTTGATAGTTTTATTTGAACCTTTTGCATGCTTAGTCCACAGCTATTCACTTTCTTATTCGAAAATGAAAACACTTGCTCTATCAGATTCAAGACAATTACATGTTTCTTCAACAATATTTTCTAATGCTTCAGAGAATATTCTACTTTAATTCATAGTAATACTAGCCTTCAAAAGTTTTCTTAATCGGAACACCAAATAAAATAAACTCTTTTATTTATTTAACAAATAAAAATAAATTTATTTTTATTTTTAAAAAATAAATGACTAATACTATAAAAAGCCATTTTAAGTAAATAAGTAAAATAAAAAGTCGACTATTAAATAAAAACTCAAGCTAAAAACCAATAAATTTTATAATAATTTTCCGTTTAATTATTTTTACCTTATGTTCAATCATAAGTTTTTAAATAGAGTCAAATAATGTTATCATTCCTAAGTATTCAAGTTACTTTACTTATTGAATAAACAAATCTTCTTCTAAAATTATTCCAGATAGTGATTGAACAAATTCTTTTTCTAAATAATACTTGTTGATATCTGCATCTGTATATATTTATTAATTTTATTTATAAACATTTTTAATACAAGCAATTAATTAATTAATTATCTTATTTTTTTTATATTTCTTTAAAAATATTTTCCAATTATTTTTTAAGTTTGTTTTTGGGATGATTGTAAAATTAAATTAATTTATTTATTTATTTTTCTTTTAAACTAATTTTTAGCATTTTAATTTACCTAATGATAAGCTAAGTATTGTTTATGGTCTATCATCCACTCCTTCTTTTTTTTTAAGCTTTATTCTTCTAGGAGTATCAGTGTCACCTTTTATTTCATCATTTACCATGAAGCTTCTTCTTGCACTAGGTTTCAGAAAACTGTATTTCTTGCTTAATTTATTAGTACTTTGGACTGAATTGTTATTTGCTAGTGGATAGTTTAAGTTTTAAGTATTTGATGAGTTTAAAACCTAGTAAGGACTATTTTAAGCTAAAGGAGTCTGGTTTTAGGATTTTAATTAATTCTATACAGAAGGAAGCTAATTAGTAGATTAGGATATAGAACTCTAATAATATTTTAAATTATTGTTGTTTTTATTATTATTTATATTTTTTTTCAATTAAAAATAATTACTCTTTAGAAAGGGCGCTTATTTACATTCTCTAGATATGCATTTTACTCTTTTAATTTTCTATTTTCTTCTTATATGTGAGAGAGCATCTCATCTCTTTTTTACTATGCAATTGTTAGATACTTTATAAGATATTAAAGTCTTTCGATCTCTCTATTTTTATATTTGACTATATTTTCTAGATTTTACGCATATCTTACTATATCTATGACTTGCTTATGCAATTCTTTATCTTCGTTTCTATTAATTTTTTATTCATTTTAAAATATTCACCACCATATTGCAATAATTTTAAATAGGTAATTAAATAGATTCTCTAATAATGAATGATTAAAGTTATACTTTTTAAAAATCTTAATAAAAATTATGGAAATACCTAAATTTCATGTTAATAACTTCAGATAGTTATGGCAATTTGCTAATTTAAATATCATCAAACTGTTCAATAGGCTAACTTTGATGTTAATCTTTATAAGATATTTAAGAATTTTATAAATCATGATCAGATTATATTATCCTATCTGTACCATCATCTAAATATTTTGAACTTCCTCCATAAAGATATTTTGATTAATACTACTGGGTAGGGATAGGATTCATTTACACATTTTTTTTCATTTTATGCTCAAGATATATTCTAAACGCTTAATTTTTTAACTCTGTTAGATTGTTAGTTGTTACTAATTTTTGAGTCGAGCCTTTTTTATAATAAACAAGATAGATATTTTGTCTGCTAAATTACTATTGTAAAATTAATAAGAAGCTATTGTTTTTTTATTATAAATAATAATTAAAAATAAATGATCAGTCAATAAGTTAATCAATAATCGTTGTTTTTTTTTAGTGAAAATATGAATTTACTAATCAAATATTTTTTAACCAAGTAATTAAATTTGCATTTAAATTACTAAGATACTGAATAATATTCCTCACTGTAAAACTGAATATAAATAATATCTTATTTATTTTTTCTAAATCCAAAAAGTAAAATGAGGAATCTTATGTAAGTAATCTTTAAATGTTCAAATGATAATATCAAAAAAAAAACTAAATCAAAAGAAAATATTTACATTAAAATTAAAATTTTTAATTTTTGTATTTAAATTTTTAGTAAAGGAGAGAATCAAATTAATAGCATTCTTGGTGAGTTATCTTACTATTATTTAAACCATTTAATACCTAAAATAAAAATACAAAAATAAAATAAGAAGGAATAAGCTAAATCAAGATTGTAATTAAATAATTTACACATAAAAATTTCAAAGTAATTAATTGCTATAAAAGAATAAAAGCAATAAGCATAAAGTTAAAGCTAAAAGGGAGACAAATAATTGTGTTAGTTAAAATATATAAGCATTCATGAAATTTACATTTTATGCTTCTTTTATTCGAGAACCAGATATTTTTCTTTTATGAACGAGTTAGAATAAATTTGTTGAGATAAATAATTAATGAATTAAAATTTTAGCCATTTTATTTTTATGTTAAACAACATGATAAATTTGAAACAATATTTCATTGAGAAAACGTGCCTTATCACATTATTAATTGTAACCTATAAATTGCTAGTTGATAATTTTATTTTTTCTTAAAAGATATTGCTGTAAAAAAGATATTTTGAACAAGCAATAATGAAAGATCAAATAGTGAAGTGAAAAAGAAAGACTAATTGATAGATTCTTCTGTTGGTTATAAATGAAAGACTATAATAAATTTCTTAGTATTAAAGTTACCTGACTAAATTTTGATAGTAAGATTGCTCTTTTTGATACTTGAAGAGTAAATTAGATTTGGGGAAAATACTTAATTAATAAAATTCTTTAAATAAAGCTAATATAAATATAAAGTAAAATTTCTTATTAATTTTTACCATAAAATTTCGTAATTATAAAGATTTAAAATTAGTTTGATTAGAAAGTAAAGAGCAGATTTCTGCGTGATATTTAACTTTTTACAATTAATATGAGATTTAATATTTACTTATATTCTTATTTGAAAAGAAGTAAATAAATAAATAAATACTTTTGCTCAAATAAATTCACTAGACTATCACTTAGAAAAGAGGTAATATTTACTATGAGATTCTGATTAGAAAAATATTAATACAAAATTAATTTTCTCTATTAGTTTGGAAGCTAATAATTCAGTCAGACAGTTAGCCGTAAACGGCTTACTTATGAAAGTTTATTAATACAAATTTATTTGCAAGTTTTTCTAATATCTTGTTTAAAATTACTCAAAATAGATTTTCTGCAGACAGATTTGGAATAATGAAAAATTTAATGTTCATAAATAGATTTAGTATAAATAAAATAGATAGATAAATGAAAATGTTTCAAAATTAAAGGTAAGAAAATAATAAATAAGTAGCTTGTTATTAAAGAATGAATGAAAAGGAATTGCATGTAAACTACCTTACAAATGATTTAAGAAGAAAAACTCTTGGTGCAACAATTTTAATTATTTCTGGGGAATAGTAAATTTTATCATTATTGTTTTGAATATGGAAAAAGCAATAACACCTTTCATTCATTCACTTAATTATTAAATTTAATTGAATTAATTATTCTCAAATAGGGGGGATTTTTTGTAGGAAAAATAAATAGAAACGAATAAAGACAAACAAAGTGGGATTTAATCTTATTTTATTTTATTAAGAGACGAATTAGATAAATTAAGCGAGTAAGTATTTGTTTTGTAGATATTGAAGAGGATTCTTCTGAAAGGCTGTGGCAATATTCCTTGTGAATTCTAGTCTTTCTCAGACTAACCATTTTCTGAAAATTACTGCAAGCTATTGAATTTTGTCTGAGTTTCATATTTTCGATTTGAAGAAAAACTTTTAAAGAAATAATGTACATGGAATGCAACTAATATATTTAAGTAGTATGATGAATTCGAGCCAAGAGCGTTCATATTTAAACAGAATCTTCAAGAAAAGATCAAGCAAGTAAAATATTTTAGGGTTGGCTAGGGAAATTACATTGTTTAATGGGTGGAAGAGGTGGATAGAAGTGCGAGAGAGTTTATAGTAGAGTTATTATTATAAGAAAATTAAAAATAGGAAAACAAGCAGAGGAGTAAGAAAAAATTAGAGTAATTAGAAATTTGAAAAGTAAACAAAAAAAATAATTAGATTTTGTGAGATTTGCTCAGAAATAAAAAAGGAATTAATAGAAGCTCAGAATGTGGGAAGAATCCAGTTAGATTATTCTTATTCTAAATATATTGAAACGAAATTAGTTTATTTTTTATTTATTTAATAAATAGGAGGGCAAATTATAGTGGATTACTAATACCAAAGATGCGAAGATAAGCGTTCGTACAATATTAGGATATGGAGGTAATTTAGAGTATATTTTTCTATTTGCAGAAAGAGAGGAATGCGAGTAAATAAAATAAAAAAAGAGAGAAATAATAATTTAACTAAAATGAAAACTCATACACTCAAACCTTTTATATATATTTATATTTGTTTGTGTATCTATCTATCTAAGCAACCTTTATGACAAAACCAGATTTATAAAAAAAGCGAGAGTAATTCAAGAAAAAAAGAAGACTCATATTAACCAATATAACTAAATAATCTAAAAAAAAATATAAACGAGAAAGAAAAGAAAGAGGAAAAAAAGAAACAAAAAAAAAGTAAAACACTTACCTTCACCTTTTTTTGAAAGCAAAAAAAAGCAGTAAACTCCCAAATCAAAAAAAAAGCAAACAAACAAACTAATTCAAATTATTTTGATTAATCAACAACATCATATTTCGCCTTTATTTTTAGAATGAAATCTACCTCAAACAAGCCATTCATCCCTTAACCAGGGCAGCTTAACGTAGGGTAAAATGGAGTTTCTAACAGCGAGAATGTGTCTTAACCTCAGGTATACATACATATTTAGCTTCCATTTATTTCATTTCACTTTTTTTTTTTCGTTATTTGATAGTTCAGCCAGTGGACACTTAAATTTTCTCTTTACTTTTCGAATTTATTACTTCATCTATTACCTTACTCTACACGGCTGATTATAGTCTTATTAAAAATATTATTTATATGAATAATAAATGTGCATGCTTTTCAATTTTTTAATTCGATTTCTTCTCTTACTTTTTTCAAGATTTATTAACACTAACTTATATTTATTAAAATTAAAATAGCCATAATATACATAAAAGATCCAAGTTATCCAACATACTGCTCCCTCCGAAGGCGGAGCTGAGCCCTCTCCTTCTGCTAACTAGGCCTCTACCCATGCACCCTCATAAGCTACTACTACTTAGCAACCTGATACATTAAGTTAGAACTCTTCATCGCAAGCACAAAATTAGCAATAGCAAGTCCCTACAACCCTTGCTTAAGCTCAAGCAGTATTAGCTGCCACTGCAGCTGCTGCTGGCTAAATTAGTTCACCTGCAATAAATCCTAACCAAGAGCAGACTCATTCTTAGGTAAACTAGTCTCTTGATGAAAAACTTCTAGGTTAAAACGCTGCCGCCGCAGCCGCAATAGGTAATTATTTAAGAGTTTGTATATTTAGCAAATTGAATGTGTTCTGATTTATGCATAAGAGAGCAGAGATATTTTTTCTTCTTCTAGCTTCTTTCATACATACAGCAATGAACCCTTTTCTTCATTCTACTTCTGAGTTAGTTTATTGGTTACTTATTTTTAGTCAAAGATATATTGAAGGAATTGCTATTTCATTCATTTAATTAAAAAATGTGAATGAATCTTACTTTTCTCCTTTATATTTCTTTCAAATAAGAACTTTGCTTACTCTGAGTTACTCATGCTTTTTTTCTTTATTAATCACATTCAACTTGCTTATTTGATTAATTTTTCTTTTACTTTTAAAGTTTGAATGAATAAACACAAATATTTCATAAAACTCTATCTGTCTATTCATTCATTCATCATTGTTATATTAAAGCTTAATTCATATTTTTTACCTAAAATTATCAACTTATAGCTGCTACCATGAATGGACAGATGCAACTAGACCATGCAGCTATCTAATAGCTTATTCAGTAGAGTCTTTTACCCTAATAATAGTAAAACTAGCAAAATTAATAATAGTAACAATAATAGCAGTAATAGCTATAGTAAGCCCAAGCCTAGTAGTAATAATAGCATGCACTTGCAGCAGCAGCCGCAGCTCAGCAATAATAGTTTTTATAAATATAACAGCAATAAGCTCTCCAAGCTCTAAACTTGCAAAATCCAAACATTAGCGAGTAGCAAATGCGCGCTCTTTTGACTGAGCAATTTAATTTATAGTAGCAAACTTAGCAACCTCTTTAATCTAATTTACAAACAGCTAATCACTAATAACTTCTTAATTCTCTCGTTCCTTAGTTGCTCAATAAGCCTAATGGGTTCCCAAATATTATCCCTCCTCTTACTCAACAAGCCTAGCTTTAATAATCGCCTTAAAGCTAAGTGTAAAACCCTACCCAATTACAGCAAGATAGTGCTGATAAAAAAATAAAAGTAAAGTCAGAAAATATTCAAGGCTAGGGCGTCTAACTGAATGGAAATTCCCCACCTCTAGGAGCCAACAGTATACCTTCCCAAAATCTAATAGGAAGCAACCCTTTGAATCCCCTCTCATAATAGAATGGAGCTACAAATGGAGCAAACGGCAATACCAATAACAATAAGGCAACTGTTTGCACACAACCTATAGACAACTGCAATGTAGTATCATCTATTGGAATGGTAATATAATTTACACAAAAAATAAAAAATTAGTTATACTTAGTTACTTTCATTACATATATATAATCTTACTAAACATTATAATTAATAATTTTTTGTTTTTACAATAAAATATAGAGCTAAATAAACTAACCCTAGACAGGTACTTTCAAATTTTAAGATTCTACATAAAAACAAACTAATTAATATCTTAGTTATTTCTTTTGACTATTCTAGCCTTACTCTTCTAATTATAAAAATCTATAAAAAGAAGGAGCGAGCTTGCTAAATAAATAGAAGAAGAGACAAATAATCTTCTATGATAAAATTAAGCAAAATCATAGAAGATTCAAATGTTTCTTCCTTCAAGATTAGAATTACATTCTAATCAAATATTTATCCATTTATTTTTTACAACTGAGAACGATTTGTATTATTGATTGCCTGACTTTATTTCTTTGTATTAAATAGATAAAAGTAAGTGGGAATGGATGCCTTGCACATTTTATATCAAGCAAAATATTGATGATCGCACTATAGTTTGGAGTTTAAAACCCAGTGTTGGTTTTGGCAGTCCAAGATAGGATGTAATAAATTTTTTTATTTTCATTTAAAGAATAAAGCAAACAAACATATTTAAAAAATACAGATGGTTTTTATGAAAAGTTTTACTTTTTACCCACCAATTAATCCAACTTTGAAAATCCAAAAATATATTAATAAATAATTAATTACTCTCAGCTTTCAAAGGGAATAACCTGCTTTATATTTTTATTATTGCACTGACAAGCTAGATTTTTATTTCTAATATATAATAAATGAATCGATGTTTATTTAACTATTTTACAAATATCTGCTGTCAACCATTTTCGCAAAAATGTATTTCAACTCAAATTAATGAAAAATTTGAACTTCATTTTCATATTTATTTCAAACCAATTTTAAAATTAAAAATTCATTTTTTTAACATAGGGATCCTCTCCAAAGACAAACATGACAATATGGATGGAAAGAAATTTCATTTATGATGAAGATATGGGCTGGAATTGGCACAAGAGTTGGATACTTCCTAATCTATGTGTAAAGTTAGAGGTATTTTAAGCATTTAAAATTTTTTTCTCTTTCGTAGCATGTAAAAGTTAGCAAAATAGTTTAAAAAAACTATGTAAGTATATAGAGTTATTATTACCCTGATACTTCTAATATGTTTTTATATTTGATCTGACTTTTCGTTTGATTTTAAACAACATTGATTGTTGACATTACTTATTTTCTAAAGTGTGCTTGCTTGCATTCGACATAAAACTTTTAAAATTTGTATAACAAAAGATTATAGACCCCAAAACTAATGAGATCTTCAATCCTCCAAAAAATACTTTTGCGTAAATCTATGCAGTCAAAGCAGCGACTAAAGATATTTCGAATTTCCACATAGTTGACATAGGCTTGAAAGGCAACGACAAGATTCCTCTTGAAAGTGGAACAGTGACCTTTAACGCCATAAAATTCACCTCAACTTCTTACAACAATGATGTAATTAAGAATTAATTTTGGAAAGTTTAAAAATGAAAATTGAAGGAAACATAACCATAAAACAAGCAATTAACACATAGAGTGAATAGAATGAATTTATGTTTAACAGAACATAAAAATATCTGGAAATGATTTGAATATTTTGGAGTATCTTAAATTTTAAAGCAGTTTAGAGGAAAAAAGAAAAGGTTGTTGTAAGCTGTATTATTAATCTATTTATGATAAAGATTTATTTTGAAGAGTAATAGAGAACTAAAATATAAATAGAAATAAACAAATAGAAATTTTTTCTTATTTCTTAATTGTCTTTTTTCCGCCCCTTTTATTCTTTGATTCATAAGTTTGTAATGAAATCCCTTACTTCTAAATATAATGCTGGGAAATTTTTGAAATCAAAAATGAGATAGTTACAGCAATTTAATCAATTTCAAATAAGAAAAGATATATTCAATTACTCTTTAATATTTCCTTTATTCCTTAAAGATTAAATCTCATCTTTTCCTAACCTCTTTTTTTTAAAATTTACTCAATTTAAAGCAGATGTAAATCTAAAACTTTATTACGCTAATTTCTCCCCATAACTTTCGAATCCTAATTATCTATATAAATTCATTATTCCCCTTTCATTTCATTCTATTCCCACCTTGCATTTAAAAACTATAACCATAACATAATTTAAAAGGTCTTTTTAAATTTATTTTTCCCTCTTCTATTTTTTGATACAATAACTAACATGCCATTCAATACTCAATCCCTCCTACTATCCCATCTATTTGCTTCTCGCTAATAATGAGAATTATATTTAAACAAGCGAAAGAAAATTAAATTTTAAAAATTTTGCTTATTATTGATGAATGAGAGCAAATTTAATTTTTTTATTTCCCCTCTCTCTTCTTATAAATTTTTGATTTGAGTTAAGAAAGACAATAAATAATTTACTCGCTGCTCATAAATAATATAATCTATTCACATAAAATTGGTATATATATTCCTAAGTGTATATCAATTATAATTTCTTTAATTTAATTGTAATTTAAACTTCTATTTCTTTTATTCTTCACTATTTAATCCTTTTTATCCTCCCCACTTTCAAGATTTTCTTTAATAACAAATACATAACCAAATCTCTCTTTGGCGAGTGACCGATTGATTTAAATTTACTAGTTTTTATTTATCAAATCATCATAGCCTATTTATTGAGTCTACTTTTCTATTTCAATTACACAATTTTAAGATTTCATAAGGATTTTCATAGCTTTACCTTTATCATTTTAATCTAAGTAAATTTACTCAACACCAACTAACTAACTTACTTGCTTACATGCATTTAAAAATTAATGAAAAAATGTTTATTACTATCATCATCAATAAAGAAATAACTTTATTGCGAATAATAAATAAAATATTTACTTATCTTTTCTAATTTTTGAATTGTCAGTCATATTTGATATTTACTGACATATTACTAATTAATTATTAATAATTCATATGATTATCTCATTTTCAAAAGTAACCTTTTCTTTATTATTATTCGATAGAATAATAGTAATATATTTTATTATTTTTGTTTACAGCATTCCTTGTACAAAAAAGCTTCATATGATAAATGATAAGCTGTAATTAGGTTATGTCTATGATTATATCATTATTTTTTATTCATCAATCTCATTGCAAATGGGTTATTTCCTTTGGTTATATAACAATCTTCTTCTATTTTAAGATATTTTAACTTTCGTATTTTTTTTATAGAACTATTAATAATTTTCTATCACACATCAATCAATTTATTCATCTTATTATTTAAATAAAATAGGGTAATAAATTTAATTTAGTAGTCGCCATCACTTTGTAAAATGAAAATGATCCTCACCCAAAGGTAATTGAAGCTAAAATTTCCCCTCCTATTTTCGTTGATTCAAGAAAATCAGCTCGTGAAACCCAAACAACAAAGTAAGACGTTAAGGTTAATAGCTTCTATGACTTATTCTTACCTGAAATATTTGACAAGTAACTCGTTAAGAGAAAAAAAACAGAAAAAGAATAGGTTTCCGAAGAAATTAAGAATGATATCACTGGATTTACCAACTATTTTACTGCTCCCAACATCAGAAACAAAGTAATTACATTTTTTAAAATAGCAATTTTTACATTTTTCATAACTAGAAATTAGATAAATTATTTATTTTAAATTTCTAAAATGTATCACAAATTCTTCATTAAAAGTAAAGAAAAGCATAAATAATTTTCAAACATGATTAATAATAAAATAATGTTCAAATACAATCTATACAAACAATCCATGGTTTAATAAATGTATTTTTAAATAAGAATTTTACTTAAAGATTATTTGAAGAATGTTTGTTACATTAAAAGAAGAATAATAATAATATCTTAATAATTATCTTAAAGTAATATTGCTTTTATTATAATTAATTAGGTTAAGCACCCTTTCTTTTTGGCATATAAATTCTCAAAGTGTGTTAAATTGTACTATAACACTGACCAGTACAAGCATAGTAGCACTGAATATATTGTAGAAAGAGTAATAAATAAATAAATCAATTAATTAACAATTTATTTATAATTATTTTGTTATTTAAATGCTTTAATCTTTTTTTTAATTAAGACCCTTGAAATTTTGCAAGATTATGGAAAATCAAAGAATAATGGCTCATCTAAAAACAAGAAATAAACAAACAGCTTTGATAAAGTCAATTAAAATGCTTATATTACACTTGCATTAAATGTCAGCTAACAAAGTAATTTCTACATGAACAAGAAGGTAAAAATAATTTTTTTCTTAAAATTAATTAACCATACAAATATAGCTAGCTATTTAGTTAGCTAATCTCCATCTCTATCTATTTATTATTTCAAAACATTAAATCAAAGTAAATTAAGAAAATAAGTTTGAATTTTTAATTCAACTATTTGATATATATAAACTAACTACCTACTAACTTTGTTAATTAATCTTTTATGAACTAAGATTTTGATTTAATTGAAAAATATAATAGATCTAATATAATATCTTATAAATATTCAATAAAAAATATATAGAAAATTTTGTTAATTTTATTTACAATTTAATAAAGATAGGAGAACTTCTTGGTCCTCTTGATAACTCTATTGTAAATGTTATTTTTGAATAAAACTTTATCCCTGAGAAATATTCACTTGTGAGTGATATTGAAGGCATCAAGAATGAATACATCCGCTGCTATAATAATATCATTCAAAAATCTAATTAAGCTGGTCCTAGAATAGGTAATTAGATATGCTTCTTATCAATTTTGCATAAACTTAATTTATTTACAAAAAAATGAGAATTCATTTAACATTAAATTAACTTCTTTATTTTTTAAATTTTACTAATATATATAAATAATCATTATTAAATAGGATAAGGAGGAAGTAAACTCGAATATGGCCACAAAAAAGTTAAAACAGATGACAATAGTGATGGTTCCTCAGGCTCTGGAGGTGATGACGAATCTAATCAAGTCAGTTCATTAAATCCATCAAACATTTAAGAATAAATTAAACAACAGTAGAATGCCATCTAATAATAAATATTTGGTGGTATTTCATAAGATCCTAATAGCTAATTAAATCTTTAAACCCTTTAACAGCTTGTTTAGAACTAATCTGGTTTAGCTGCTTTAGGAACAAACCCAATGCTTAATCTTACTTTATAAGCTTAACAGTAATAATAATAACAACCATAGCAATAATAGTAATAGTAGTAGGCTGCATAGACTCCTTCTAATGTTCAAGAATAATTAGCTAAACAGTAGTAGTAGCTGCTTGCTGCATAAAAGCTCTCAAATAATACCTCTGTTCATTAAGCTTAATAAGGTGCTAATGTTTCTGCAAGTTCAGCATTTGCTTCCTTAAATAATCCTTTAAGCATATTATAAGCTGCTTAACAAGCACAATAAAAACCAGCATAAGCATAATAATAAAATCCTGTATAATAGACTTAATTACTTTAAGGAGTAGGTGCTTAGAATAACACTCAATAGCAGCTTTAATAGCAAATGCTCCAATAACTTCTTCTTCAAAAAGATCTATAATAGCAACTGATTCAAAACCCTTAACTATAACAAAAAAATAACATAAATATCAGCTCATTAATACAATAATTAGGATATCAGGGCTAATAATAAGGTTAAGTTTAGAACCCTCAATTAGCAGCATCACTTAATGCTGCTCATTAACTACAATAAGTAGCTTCATAGCAATAACCTTTACAATAATAACAAGCTATTTAGTAACAAGTGTTGTAATAAATTTCGACATAATTATAACTAGAAATGAGCAAAATAGCTACATAGATTAGCACTCTAGGATAAACACCTGAGCTTCTACAGTAATTTAATGGTTATCAAAATCAATTTTAACAAATATAATAATAACTTCTGTAATCGTAATAATAATCTTAATAACAAGGTTAACAATAATAAACAATTAATGCTGCTTAATAGTAATAATAGTAGTAATAACAATAGCTTTAGTAACATAGATAGTAACAACAATAGCAGTAAAATCAATAACAATAATAATAGTAGCAATAACTTAAGAATTTCTCTTTACTTCAAAATTCTAATTAAACTCTTAGTTAAGCAGCTGCTTTATCTGGAGTAAACCCTATTCTCTAGTTGTTACAACAATAACAAACCCCTTAGTTACAAAATTAATTAGCTGCTGCTTCTGATAAAGGAGGTTCCTTGCAGTAATAACAATTAGCTTAACTCCTATCAGGTTAGTAAAACGCCTTGTTCTAAAATGCAGCAGCTGCTCAATAATTACAATCATCTCAAGCTTAGCAACACGCTGCACTATAAAACCTTTTAAATCCTGTATCGAATAATTAAAATATCCAATAATTATTATAATAACAGTTTGCTGCTTAACAATAACAGCAATAATAATAATAGATGAATTAACAATCACAACAAGGAAATGCAGCACATCAAATCTTACATTAACAACTTCTTCTCTCCAATCCTTCTTTACTCTAACAATGTAAATAACATTAAATATTTCTCTTCATTTTTTTATAATTTAATTATTCTTAATATAAAAATAGTTCTATTGACTCAAGGAGCTGGACTTTCTTCCTTAGCCAAAACAGAATAGTGAATAATTGAGTGAGCGTGTGAGTGAGAGAGTGAATCAATCAATCAACAGCAAACTTAAATACTAAATAAACAAATATATTTATAAGATAGACTCAAAAATATACTAATTAAATTTATAGATCCCTTCTTAAACTAACTCATTTTTTATATCCATCTAACTCTTATTTGATTGATTGATCGATTCAGAGTTAACAAAAAATAATAAGCTAAGATTATTTTTAAAAATTAATTACCTCCCAATCAAGCAAGTAAACTAAATAAATAAATAAAGATAACTAACGAACATGATTAATTGAATAAATAATAAATATATAATAATAACTCGCTTCTCTTTACAATCTTAATTTACTCAATTTTTTAATTAATAACTCACTTAATTACTTATTTATCATCAAATTAGCTCGAACAACATAGATTTTAGTGAATAAATTTGATTCTTCTTAATAATTGATTAGATAAAAAGATTTAATCTAAGAAAACGGAGTTTTTATTGAAAAAAAACTAAACAATTTTATAATTGAAAGAACGAACTATAAAAAAAGAAATAAAATACATAATAATCATCATATAAATAATGACTAATATTCTAATTGAAAGCTAACTTACTCTTTTCTTATTGACTTTTCTACCTTTCTCTATACCTAACTTCATACGAATATACATACATACAAATAAACGCACTCAATCATCATTTGATATACTGATACATTTTTGATTAAATACAAGGGAATGAATATACATGAATGTATCTTTAACTATTTTAAATTAAAAAAAATATTAATTTTGTAAATTATTATTGTGTTTTCAATTCATAATTTTATATAAAAACGTAGAATTTTTTTAATAATTTACTTCGATTATTTTATACTTTAACTTAATTTGTTTGATAAATAAATACTCTATAGTTTCTCTTACTTTAAATAACAATGATTGCTTTTATTAATAAAGAAAATATTAACGATTGATAAAAAAAATGTTACTGTAAAAAAATCAATAAATAAGTTGAGTTTAAAATGTGTTTGCTTTATTTGAAAGAAGTATAAATTAAATAAATAAAATCCTGATTTTGAAATGTGGAGGGAGGAAGGAAAAATAAATAAATAAATAAAATACAATTTTTAAAGCAGTTTTAATCAGAACGAAGTAAAAAGAAAGGATGTGCAAGGAGTTTACTTTAAATTCAATTTAATTAACTAAATTGAGAAGTGATTTAGACTCTTTATAATTTTGATTAGAAATTAATAAGAAACAATAAGAAAAAGTTAATTTGTTTTTTGCCTTTCAAAATTATTTAGATTACTCTTTCTTGCTCATGGAGAAATCAATTTCTTTTACAATTATTAGCTAATTAAAATTTTCTTTTTTATTTTAGTATTTAAGGATGTCATTAGATTTTACTTGGTTAGTTAGTTATAATGCAAATTTTTATTCGAGTAATTTATTTAAATAAAGCTTAAGCAGTTCAGCATTCAACTGCATTTATTGATTTGAAATGATAGTCTTAAAAAAACTAAATTTCAAACTAAATCGATAAATTTTGATTCAAATAGCCTTGAAAAAACTAAATATTTGACTTACTATTTGCAAGACCTTCTATAAAAACCTTTTTACAATCAAAATAAATTTAATAAATATTTGTTAAAACTTGCATTTTTATATTGATTATACTTCAATTTTTAAGCTGTTTTAAATCTCCACTAATTTTTCTTTTTCATGGCAGATCAGACTTAAAAAATAATATCAACAATTTTGAACAAGTACAAAGAGTTTTAAGAATAAAATTCTACAGACCCTGAAAAGTAATTTTTTATTGGAATAGCAGGTATTCCTGGAGGTGGTAAGAGTACTCTTACTTAAAAAATAGTAAATTAAATAGGCTCTAATGTTTGTTAGATTGTTCCAATGGACGGGTATCATTTGTATTTAAAAGAACTCAGTCCTGAGCAGCTTGCAAGAAGAGGAGCTCCAGATACATTCAATTAAATTAAGTTTAAAAATGATCTTATGAGATTAAAATAAGAAAGAGAAGGGCATTTTCCGTCTTTTGATCACGCAGTCAAAGACCCAATAGAAAATGACATAAAAATTACTAAAAATATGAAAGTAGTTATCGTTGAGGGACTTTATTTGTTCATGAAAGAATGGGATTTAATAAATCTGTTTGACATGAAGATTTTTATTAAATGTAATTAGGATGAGGCGGACTAGAGAGTAGCTAATAGACATTTTTAGGCAGGAATATGCTCAACAATAGAAGCAGCTATTCTCTAAGCTAAAAATAATGACAGAGTTAATGCTAATTATATATTAAATAATAGCTTAATCGACACTGAAACATACATTTTTGATACTTCATCAACATAAAATGAAAATTAATGAATGAATCAAAGGATGAGTGAGTAGCTAAGCTTGTTAAAAAAATAAATAAAAATAAATGTATAAATGACACAATAAAAACAAAAAGTGAAGATTAGTTATTTGTAAAAAAATACACAAAACCAAATCAATTAATTTGTTCGAGTAACAGCTTATATTTTTAAAATAATATAAGAAAGTATTTTCTCACTTTCTTTCTATGTATTTATATATATATATGTATGTATCCATCTATCTGTCTATTCTACATTGAAGATTTGTTTGATTATTAATTTACTTATTTAATTATTAAATAATACACACTAATCTAATTACATAATGAAGCATTAGTAACATTTGTTTATTTGTAAGTAATTTTTTTATATGCATATTTAATATTTGATGTAGAGTAACAATTTATATTGCCTTCATAAGAAATATCTAATTTATTCAAGTTACCTTTAGATTTATTTTAATATTTACTTTTTTATAATTTCATCAATTTGTTTTTAATAGCTTTTTTCTAATTTATGAATTTTCTATTTTTATACATTATTTTTCATCGCTGAAAAATATCTATCTATCTATCTCAAACTAAATAGTTTATTCTAGTTTTATTTCAAGCATCATTATAAATTTAATTCAAGTAAAGCAATAACTTTTTTTAAATTATCCAAAAAAATGCATAATGAACTTATTTAAATTAAATAAATGTTATTATTCAAGTAAATATTCGATTTATGCTACTTAACTTTTTAAAAAAAGAATATAACCAATTTAAAATGAAAAAGCTATTAATAGAAAAGTTTATAAAATTTTAGACCATTAAAATCATATAAAAATAGGATTGTTAGAACTAGTAAATAAATGAAAATCAAAAGAATAATTACAACTATCAAACAAATTTCTTTTAAATGTTGCCATTTTTTAGTAAATAAAAATATATGATTTTTTTAAATTAAATTAAAGTATTAATTAATGATGAAATTAAATGATGTTTTTATTTTATTTTTCTATTTAGTTGCTTCTCTGATATTTTCTTTTTATTAATTTGTGGTAAGTAGAATTAATAAAAGAAGGAATTTAATTAAATTTTTAATTAATTTTTGTATTCACACATTAAACAAAAATAATTATTTCACACATAAATACTAATGAAGAGCTAGGTCAAAAAGGCAAAAAAGCTTTAGAAAAGATGTGAAAATATAAATAAACTCTTTTAAGATGTAGAAATCAAGTATAATTATTGCAATTTAAAAGCTTATGCAAGAAAAATGCTACAGCCAATGCTAAATTAGCAAGTAAATATTATTACACCTTATCATCATCATCTTGCAAATTAATTATTTCTACTATTTAAATTCTATATAAACATTTACTAATACATTTCGTTTTGCAAATCTTAAAAGTAAGAGTTTGTTAAGCAAAAACATCAAAGAGTTTATGGAGCTACTAAAATTATAAATCTTCCTTGGTAAACACAAGAATTATCTAACGAGGATTCTAATTCAGCCAGTTTAGAAAACTCTTTTTCAAACTAGCAAGAATAGCAAATTGATGATACAAAATAAGTAGAGTTTAAATTTTGAAAATACAGCCGTCTTTATTATTCATTTATAAATTTAAATTAGAAAATTAAGAGGGCTTTCAAAAAAAGATTGAATTATTCTCTTAATGAAGTTATTTAAAAGGAAGAGATTCTTCAAAGCTAGAAGCAATAAATGTAATTTAGAATTATTATTAGTCTTGTTCAGATATATATTTTATGTATGCATTATTCAAAGATAAATAGATGAATAATTTGAAGAAGAAGAGGAAGATTTTAAAACAAATCTACTTGAAGAGTGCAGTGGATGTTCTATGAAGCAATCAACCAAAGAAGTTTAATAGAAGGTTACCTTTTATGAAAAGAATGTCAAAAAAGACTTAAAGACACTTCCGAAGCTGTAACTATTAATTTTTTTTGAATAATTTATTAGAAATCATATAATTTTGATATATTGAGTTAAACTACAAACTATACAGCTAACTAAAATAAAAATAAGAAAGATGAGTGCATTAATATCCTTTATTAATATTAAAAAATATTCTATTTAATTTTAGGATTGAAGAGAATCTATTAGTTTAAAGGATTACATCTCTAAATCTTTTAACTTAAGAACTGAAAAAAGCCAGAGGAGAAAGTTAGTAAAGAATATAAAGATATTTAATAGAAGACTACATAGACTACTTAAAGAGAAAATAGGATGAGGATTAAGAAAATAGCTTTGGCATCACTAATAACTAAACAATTGAAAATACAAAATAATAAACTCAATATTAAAGAATTTTACCAGAAATTTTCAAATAGAAAGAAAGCCCTTAAAAATCAAATAAACCATCCACTTCAAATAAAAGTACAAAGAATAAAAAACACTTTATTGATGTTGATAATGAAGATAATCCTTTTTAAGAATATTTTTTATCTAAAATCCCTAAATAGCAATCTTAAAATTCTAAATATAACTCAAACATAAAAAACAAAGAAGCTGATGAAAATCCTTAAGACTTTCATAAAAAAACTAATAAAACTTAGTAAGAAGAAAATTAAAATACAGCCAATAATGACAAAGATGAAACAACTGTCATTTCTCATAAAGCAAGCTATCATCATCATCAACACCAACAATAACAACAATAATAATAACTTTAACAGCAACAATAGTAAAACAATAGTATAGAAATATATGGATTGAATCAAAATAATAGTGATATCTAAAATTAGAAGTTTGAAATTTATAAAAAATAATATGAAAATGATCCTTAATAAAGCTAATAAAAAAGGGTTTTTAATTTTGATCGCATGAATTAAATTTTTTAGCTAAAAAGAGTGATTAATCCAATAAAATTTAACTCAAAAGCTGCGGATGCTGAAAAAAATAAGCAAGAATTGTCATTAATCAATTAAAAATATAAATAAGATGCTAAGTTATACCAGTAAAAGTCTTTGTCTCATAACAGTTCTTAATAAAATTTACTTGTTGGGAGCACAGCAAATAACTCATATATTTCAAATTTAAGTAGAGATCAAATCAAATCCAATAGCAACTCTTACAATTCAAATAGCCAATTTTTATGGTCGAAAAGGAGGGATTTTGTTGATTCAAAAGGAGGAGCTTTTGGATTGCTTAATTAATCAGCATTAAATTTGAATAAATCAAGCATAATTTAAAAGAAATTTAACTTGCCTAAAGAGTTTCCTGTGCCAGACTTTGTCAAAAAAATAAAAAATTTGATAATAGAGGTGGAATAATTAGGAGATAACCCATTAACAGGTGACTAAACAATTGAATTAGCAAATATTCTCTCTCTTATTTCTATGCAAAAAGAAGCAATTAATTGTACTGGAAAAACGGTAACAGATTATTAATTTAATATGCAGAAAGAGCACTTTATAGTCCCTCAAAAATCAAGAGGTAAACAGATATTATAATCTATTTTTCATATTTATGTATTTTATTAATAAAGAAAATCAACTAAATGTAAACTCAAACTCTTCTCCTGTATATGGGTCAATAGCTATGCTCGATAAAATATATTAAATAAATCTTCCTAGTATTTACATTCTTCAAGGACCTGGAAAGGATTTAGACAAAATCAAATGATTGATAGATAGATAGATAAATACCTTTTTAAAGGTTTAACAAAATATTGAAGTTTTTTATTTGAAAAACTCATTAAAAAAAATGTTTTTTACATTTAATTTAAGCCATTTCATTATAAAATTTGATAAAAAAGGATAAAATATATAATGATAAATTATAATTTCTATTTTCATGCATATTTATTTATTTATGGCTTTATTAGTATTATAAATAATTTTTTTTGTTTTTTATACAATACAAAAAAATACAACAGAGAACTTCATACAAAAACTAAGAGGAAGTTAAATAAAGTTATTATATTATTTTCTTTATTTTCTCTTTGCTAATCTTAAACCAATATCAAAATGAAATATAATAAATATTTAATGATAAATAAACAAGATCCATTCATATATTAAATTGATATAATCGCTAGAATAAATACTTTTAAACTTAATTTAATTTAGATGTGGTAAAATTATTGTTAATTTTGATAAAATTTATTTCAGAACTTTTATTTTTCAATCCAAAAGTTTTATTTCAGTTTTAAATAAAAAAAAATGCTTAAATTTTATATTTAAATATTAATTTTAAGAATTTATTTTTGTTAAATAAATAATCGTTGTTGCAATCTAATCTTTACGTGTTAATCCTAAATAAAATATAATGTAAAGTTTATGTTTCATTTTATAAAATTGGAAATATGTACGAACAAATTTGCTTTTTAAATGGATTCAAAAGAATTTATTAATAATAAAATTCTAATAATTTTAATTCATTAAAATAAAATATTCCAAAAATAAATTAAAATAATTAATATCTCTATTTTAGTTAATTAATTCTATGCTTTACTAGAATACCAATTAATGTAGATGAAAATAGAAATTATTATAGTTTAAAACAATTACTTAATTTATTTTTTTATTTATAATAATAAAATACTAATAGGAAATTTATTTGAGTAATTTATAATTTTTTTTAATTTTTAATAAATTAATAATTAAATTCAACTCATGTATTCGTTTTCAAATTCTTGTAAAGTCTAAGGACATGATTGAGGTCTTCCTCTATTAATTTCTTTATCAGAGCAAAGGCACATTAAAAGGGTATCTGCAGCCATACCGTAGATACTCATAAAAACTGAAGAAATGCAGAAGGCAATAACGACAAAAAGCTGTTCAATTAAATAATATAAATTAGAATTTTAATAAAAACATGTTATTAAATCATTTACGAAAGTTGGGACACCAGCTGAGTAAATTTTTTCACTGTAAGTTGTCATATTTGTTATAATCAAATATCCCATCATTGCAGAAAAGAAAGTAATAAAGAATTTACCAAAGAAGACAAAAATTCTACCAATACCTTTTTATTTAAAAAAAAATATGAGTTTATGAAAAGCAAAAAATAAAATAATACCTTAAGTGATACTGAACTATGCAGCATTTCTTGAAATAAGGAAGAATGCATCTTTTGCTGATGTGCAAAAACTATTACCTGCTAAACCAATCATAATATAAGCATTTGTATTGATAAATCTTATAAAGTTTTCGAAGCATTTTAAGCAGCATAAACAGCATTTGATACAGCAATTAGCAGCAGGGTTATTATTTAAATTTTTCTTAGCCTAATTATAGAAAAGCTCAACCAAAAATCTAATCAACATTACTATACTTAAAACCATACTTCCTAAACAGACAGACCCTATTAATTTATATTAAATAAATTCAATTTTTAATTTAACTTATTTGTAATAATCATTAAAAAACAAACAATCAATCACCCATTCAATAAAATCTTCATAATTTGATCATTTTTATTAATTTTTATATTTAAAATTGTTTACCAATATGTAAAGTGAAGGCTCTAACAATAGACTTTGAAACAGGATTATGTAACTAAGCATTAGGTCTATGAGAGAAATACCAAAAAGCTGCACAACTTGCAATGATAAGTTGGCTCATACCAATAAAGAATTCAACATTCCAAAAAAGTCCGAAAAGGTAATAAACAAGTGTTCTTTTAACTCCTACATCCCATTCAACTGATCCAAAGGGAGAGTTTGATTGTTATTTGATTTAACCAGATGAGTAAATGTATAAAGAAATAATAATCCAGAAAACGAAAAAGCCGCAAATCAAGACAAACATGATTACAGGAACAATAAATGATTGCCATACCTATCAATTTCATTTTTGATAAAGATAAAAATGAGGATGAAATAAAAATATTATTTTAGTTACATCTCTAGTAAAGTCTGAGGCAGCTTTCATTATTGCAACAGCTCTTTTAATTTTATTGAAGAAACATATGAAAAGCAAAAGTGAAATAGCTGCTAATACCAAAAGACAATATCCAAGAGCCTCAAGAGCTTGTTAATTTTAGAATTCGCTAGGAACATTTTCGTAACTTTTGTTGTAGGATTTGTACAAACAAAGACATCCTAAAGTAATCAAAAGGATAAAGTAGCCAGCTATCATAGACCATGTAATGAATCCAGCACATGTTCTCATCAATATCAAGAATATGAATCTAATAAAGAAAATAAATATGATAAATAAGTGAATAGAATATTGAGATTCTAATGAGATATCTCTTTTATTTTTCTAGTTAATTAGAGACAAGAAATTTATCAAACTAAAGAAGAAAAATAATCTAAAAATGAATGCAAAAATGTATGTATCTATTGCTTATTTACGAAACACCAAAGGCGATAAATGCTACACCTAGAGAAACAGGCCAAGTTGTTCTAATATCACTCATCCATTCTTCAAGAGAGCCTATATCGACTTAGCTTTTAATAGACTTCTGTAATTCGCTATCAGTAGGAATGCAAACAGTAACAACTATTAAATATTAATAAATAAAATGTTTACTTTTCTCAAATAAATAATGAAAAATGATAAATAAAATAATATTCTTTAAATTACATGAGGTAGAAGGATAGATTTACAACTAATCGCAATTCTTTACTACTTGATTTGTTAAACACTCAACTGATACTGTTCCTTATTTTGGGCACGATTTAATGCAAGCATAAATTTGATTAGATATAGAATTTGATCCTTCCTTACTGAAGAACATATAAGGATAATCTGAAGCGCTGGAATATCCACATTAATTTCCTATAAGAAATAAAATAAACTTAATAAAATAATTCATAATATTTATGAGTTTAAAATAGTGGTACCACTAGAGTCGAAAGGAGTTGCTAATCTTCTGGGATCTCCATTCTTTACAGCTACTCCTGCAATGATGAATAAACCTACCCAGAAAAGAACAAACAATATAAAGAAAAATATATCTCTGCAACCTCTGTCTTCAAGAGGTCCATAAGCAATATTGGGATTTAATGGCTCTCCCTTATATTCTTCCTCTTACTTTTAATTATTTAATAGTTTCTATGACATTTTGTATTTTTAATTTGTGACTATTATTTAATTTGATAAATTTATTCACTTAGAATTAAATTCTGCAAAAGCAGTGAGATGATATCTAATTTATCTATTTAAATTGTGTTTTGGGATTTATCTATAAAATAGTGAAGAGCAAAAAAAAATAAATCTAATAATTAATCAATATTTTTATAATTAACTTCAACTATTTCCATATAATTTTTACTAAAGCAATTTTACTTACATTTTATTGTTTTCATTTTTAAGATACAAAAAATACGATCAACCAATCTCTCTATCTAATTATCTATTAGAATAATCTGATAAGAAAAAAAATATTTATTTTTTATATTTTTTTTGTTCAATAAATTACTCATATCAGATAATACATTAGGTAGGGTATGTCTGATTTATTTATTAGAAAATAAACTTAAACAATTCAAATGAAAAATAATTATGTAGCATTAAATAAATAATCTACATTTTAAATTGCTTATTTTAATTTCATAAATATTAAAACTCACGAGTAAAAAAAGAAACTATTAATTTAAAATCCTCAATTATAAAGAAACATTGTATAATTTCTATTAATTCTAATTAATTCTTATAATTTAAAATTTAAAATGTATACTAAAATCACAAATGATATAGACAAATTCTTAATTATAAGAATTTAAAAGTAACAAAATATTAACTGAGCAGATTTTTAACTTTAATTTTTGACTTTTATAATTTTATAATAAACTATTTTACTCTTTTTTTAAATAAATTTAAATTTATTTATACTCAAAAAACAATAAATTTATAATTTTTTCTTATTTAAATTTTTTTAATTAAAAAATTTTGCATTTTTTCTCAACTAACAAATAAACTATTTTTCACTTGTAGGCATAATTTATTTATCAAAGAAAAATCTAAAAATACATTTAAATTTTAAAAAAATTTATTCTTTTGAAAAAAAATGACATTGTTATAAGAATGAATACATTGCATTTTATTTCAAATTTTAAGTTTTGGGAATTTAAAGCTTTCTAAAAACTAAAAAATAAAGCTTTTTTAAGCTTATTCAGCTTTATTTATTATGTAATTAAGATATATTACTTTTCGCCTTTTGTAAATTAAATAGGTATTTCACTCTAAATGGTTATCTTAATAAATATAAATGCTTTAGATAACATTAAATGCTTTAAAAGGAAACATTGTCTAAATTTGTTTTCATACTATAACTTATATTATAACTAAATTAAAAACCTAAATATTTTAGCAATTAGTGGGTTCTTTTAATTTAAATGACAAATTTCATGGTCAATAATAATCTATTCTCTTAATTAAGTAAATCTTTTTTTATTATTAAATATTATTAGTATTATTTGAGTGCTTTTTATTTCAAGCATCTTTCCAACTACACACTCTAAGTTTATAATTTAAAAAGGAATACACATTTATTGAGTAAGGTTAAAATTTTTAATGTAGCTTATTTTCAAAAGATTTTTAAAAGCAAGCAAAAATCCATTTTTTAAGTTTTTCTTAAGAAAAAAGAATCAATTAATTACCTATCTACTCAAGAAAAGTTACTTATCTTAAGTTGAGATAGATCTAACTTCAAACATAAAAATATACTCAATCATTTATTTGCTGAAAGAAAAAAATTTTTCCTTAAAAAAATAATAAATATTTTTTTTATAATTAAGAATTATGAAATAAAAATATATTTATTAATTATTTTCGAATTTATTTAGAGTTAATTCACGTTAAAAAAAATCTAATAAACTTTAATAGCCAAAAAATATCAAATAAAAATATGTTTGTGAACTATTTTTTAAAAATTTATAATTTATTTTTATTGTTATAGAGATTTGAAGCAATCTTGAAATGAAAGTTAGTTAATTAGTGAGTGATGAGTTAGTTACATTAAATTATATAGTAAAAGCATCATTATACATTAATAGTATATAAGTACTGTAATTAAAAAATATTTTATATTAATAATTAGTAGAATTAAAAGGTGACTGACTAACTAGCTACTGGTTGGTTCTCTCTTATTTTAAGTTGAATTTATATTTTATTTATATTTATATAAGTGTATATAGTGCTTTATAGAAATAGATAGTATATAATTTTTTATTTGTTTTTTGGCTAAACGTGAATAAAATAAATTTGGTTACAAAGCAAAATAGGAATTTAATAATCCTACTAAATTCTTTCTTACGGAAGTATTATTAGATAGTATGATGCTAACTTACTAGCTAATTAACTAACTTAAAGTTTTTTTGTATGTTTATTTAACATTTAAATAGATGGATTTGATATCATTCAATATAATTTATATTTAAAAGTAAGTATTTAGGAACTAATTATTTTTTTATTTATTTATTTAATTTGGTTTCAGCAAATAAATATGCTATTTTTATTAAAACTTTATTATTAACTTGAATAATAAATTTATGTGTTTTCTTTATTAACAAAAATTTTTCAATCGATGAAGAAATCCCAGTGTATGGCTTTAGGATTGTATATCATGTAGTTTGAGATATACCTGTTGAATAGAATCGTTTGCATTGTTTAAATTTGATTGTTTGTGCGTGGCTTGATAAATGTTTTTATTTTCTCATCCCAATAAGGAATATCAACTCTAACATTCTAAAGCGTTTCATGATTTTCTATGACAGTTTATGCAATTTGTGCCAACCCATTTCTTAAATTTATTTAATTATTTGCACTTGGGAAAAACTCAAATCTTTCTAACTTTTTCATCTTTTTTAAATATTAAGCAATCTAAATGCATCCTTCGCCAGTCATACCAATATTATATGCATATAGATACAGCACTCTAAGCTATTCACAAGCAGAAACTCCTTTTATAAGATTGCTGATTCCTTAGTTTTCTATTCTATTATTGCCAAACGAGATTTTTAGCTATTACAAATCTTTGATGCAGCTAAGGGCGTTTCCAATATACTCAGCTCCTTGTGGAGTAATATTATTTTTTTACATGTAGAGATAAACCTCATGAAGAGAAGTGCACTAACCAAAATACTCAGAGAACTGCTAAGCTCCTACTTAGGTAATAACATTGTATGTAATACTAAGTTCAAGATTCCTTAGTTCTTTCAAGAAAGTTAAAGCTCTACCGCATGTTATAATACTATTATCACCAGTGTAATTTTTATACAAATCTATGTTCAAGCTTTTTAGCTTTTTGAGGTGTTAAATACCCTCAAAAAGGCCTTAACCACCCTCAGGCATCATATTATTCTTTTTTAAATAGAGTTTTAAATCGATGAGTCCATGCATATTAGCAAAGGCTTCTCCTAATGCCTTACCTCCTCTAGGTCCTATTCCATTAGAGTCTAAATCAAGTACCATCACTTTTAAGTTTTAAAGATGATATAATCCCTTTCCCAAAGAATATCCTCCTTCCTCTCCAATATTGCATCTTTCTACGTAGATATCTAAGCTTTTAAGTTATTTTAAATTTTACAAAGATCTTCCTAATTCAATCATAGGTTAATCGCCAAGCTCGCTGTGTTATATTTGAAACACTAAGCACTTTAAATTTCTCATATTTGATAATCCTTTTGCAATAGCACTTGCACCATTAGAGCCAACCTTTTTAGAAATTTACAAAATTAGTTAAAAGAGTTAATATTTATAGAAGAATTAATTATAAAAAATATTTAAAACTAATCAATTAATCAATTAATAAATAAATATGTAAATTTAAATTTTTTCTTATTTTTTTTTATTTTCTTATCAGATTTGAGAATAGAAAAAGGTTAAAAAAAAATTTTTTTCTATATTAATTAATAAATTTCAAATTTCCTATTGAAAAAATCAATTTTATACAATTTATTTATTTTCTTTGAATTTTTATGCAAAGAAAGATAAATTCTATATGGATTTAATTAAATAAGTAGAAGTTTTTTCTTATTTTTCAAGTGAAATAAGTGGAGAAAATTATTTGATTTATATTTTAATCTGTTCGTTCAAAATTTAAATAAAAGGATTTTTTAAAAATAATTTAATTTTTATTTGGAGTGATTCAAGCAAGATTAATTATTTATTTATTTATATGATTAATTATAAGTTTTCGTTTTATTTTTTAGAATTTAATAAACTTAAATCTGCTAATTTTGAAAAATAGATTAAGTAAGACCAAAAAATAAGCGAAAAAATAAACAAATTGATTTATTAAATTACCTCATTGTTTTGTAGGTATATTTCAAATATTTTAACTTTTGTAAGGTTGAGCATGCAATTTCCGATAGCCACAGCTCCTTCGTCTCCAACATTGTTATCGCCTATGCCTAAAATTAAATAATTTAAGTCTTTAAGGTTACTTAAACCTTCTCCAATAGCTTTTCCACTTTTGTGATTGATTTGATTTTCGTAAAAGACCAAATGGAGTTTTTAGAGTCTAGTTAGATATTTAAGATTTTTACCAATTAAAACGCCTCCATCTCCTTATATGTTATTGTTAGTCAAACTTAAAACAAGTGATTCTAAGTTTTTAAGATTTTTTAGGTTATTTCCAATAGAGTTAACGCCTTTATTTGAAATTTTATTGTTGCGCACACTCAATATGAGAGAAGTAAGATTAACCATATTTTCTATTGTTTTTCCTAATGCTATTCCTGCTTTTTCAGTGAGGGAGTTTTCATTTAAAATAATTTCCAGCGATTGTAAAGTTGTTAGCTTAGCAATATTTTCTAGGATTTTAATAATTCCATCATCTTCTATTTTGTTACTGAGAGCATGCAAAATGAGGTATTTAATTTAGTTTTTGCGGAGAAATACATTTTTAAGATGAGCTATTCCGGCAGAGTTGATTTAGTTAGATTCCAAGAAAATAGAAAGTTATTTGACATTACGGATATTGCATAAAAAGAGTGAAAGTAAGCGACAACCTTCATCTCCAATCTAATTATTTCCCAAACTCATATTTAAATACTTAATATCTTTGAAATTTACATCTTATAGATCCTAAAACCCTTTACATCCTTCTGCTGTAATTTAATTATCAAAGAATCTTAAATCAAGAACTTAAAGCTAGTCTAAAGTAGCAATACTTCTTAAAATGCTAGCTAAGCCAGCATCTCTAATTCTATTGTAAGAGAAAAATATTCTAAATGTTTGCAAATACTTGCATTTTTCTACATACTTCGAAATACCATAAATTCCTTATTCAGAAATACTATTTCTTCTTAATGATAGAATCAAATGCTTTAGCTAGAGAGGAGGTATCCTTTCTAGAATATTGGAAATCATAAGAGTTCCTTCATCACCTAATCTGCATAAATCAGCCTTAAATTCAAAAGAAGTAATCTAAGTATACCACTCGTTTCCTAGCAAGAAAGAAAAGCTAGGATAATTAGCGTAGTTATATTATGTTGCAGTAGCTTCTTCTTCTTCTACCTCTATTTCCATAGCTTCCGAATCTTCTAACTTTTAATTCAATCCATACCCTTCTTTATCTTATTTACTTTTTTCCTTTTTATTATTGCAATTATAATCTATATTGCGTCTATTATAATTAATATCATCAAGTGACTTTTATTAGCACGTTTAAGGATTACAAAATAAATTTTAGCATAAACTAGTCTCTAGCTCTTCTAACTTAACTAATGATTTATCTTTGTAGCTAATAGCTATATCAGTTTTTTCTCTAAGTTAGCTAATTATGGAGGAAAGGTCGGTATTTTCTGATATCTCTACAATAACTTTTTGCATTCTGTACTAATTAACCATTTCTTTCAAAGACGAATAGGTTAAATTAAAATTCATTGACAAACAAGAATTAAAAAATATGTCTGTGAAGAGAGAAGATATTTTATATTCAATCAACGATTTAATTATCTGCATAATTCTCTGTTCTTTATTTTTTTTCTGAGGATTGAATTTTACTGATGTCAAAAATGCGCTAAGTCTGAGGTAAATTATTGAAAGCTCTTCCATAACTTTTTTTTCTACTTAAAGCAAATCGTTCTGACTAGCGTTGATTTCTCCTGTTAAATCGTTGTGCTTACTTAATTCCTTAATCATAAAAATGTTTTATCTATCTTATTTTTAAAAGCTATTCATTTAATTTTGAGCTTCTAAAATTTTATTTTAACCCAATCTCATTCTTGTGAGCATTTTTTATGAAGAGATATCAGATTTCGTATAACTATACTTTTAAATAGCTTATTCCTCATCAATTTCACTCTAATTAATTAAATTTTATGAGTTATTCTCCTCTTCTTCTAATCCGTCTTATTAGTGATTATCGCTATCATAATCTTCTTCATCCTCATCATCATTTTATTCTAAATCTCCATTTATATTTTACTAAATAATTTCATCATTTTGAGATAATAGCTACTGTATTTCTTCATCTTCTTTCTACAATTTTTTCAAACTCTCGTTGCTTCCATTATTAAATTTCGCTTTTTCCTTTTAATTTTGCTACTTACCCCTTTTTTGAATAATATCAATATGGTTGATTTCTTCAATTTCATCAAATTCCTTTTCTTCATTTTCACAATTGCTATCAACCATCTCTACTTCAATTGTAGAAGAAGTGTAAGAATCAATTTCTTTTCTTTGATCTTATTTAATTTATTATTTTAATGTCGCAGACGCAGAACGAGTCATAATTCTTTAGCTTTAATTTTTAGTTTGCTAAATTATTTTATTTGAAGCTTTCGATTAGCTATTACTAACCTGCTAAGAACACTATATTTATAATAGCTGTTTTGTCTTTGATCTCGTTCTACAATGCTCATTTTACTTGGCATATGGAGAAGAGTCTGAGGAGCAATAATTATTAGTAGAAACAATCGATTTATTTTTAGAATTTAAAAATGATTTCGGATCATATGCTTAATTTAATTTATTAAAATTAAAGCATTAAACCTAAGAAATATTCATACTATTTTTATCATATATAGGAAGAATTTTTGTAAGTTTTTCTCTGCAAATAACTAAGTAATCGCTATTTACTGTAATATGTTGCATAAGCTTATTTCCTAGCAGTTAAAAGCAATCAATCATATCGCTATAAGATTCAAGAATATGATCTTCGTAGAGAATGTTGTTTTAATTCAAACTCCTTTCTGCAATATCTTCCTCAATAGATCTTTCATAACTTTCAAAGAATATTAACAAAACATCTCTATCTTCTGCTACAGCTCCTTTCTTTTTATTTTATTTTATTGATTCTATTTCCTAATTATCAAATAAGCTCTACTACCTCCCATAAGAAGTTTTTGATTCTTCGATTATATCTTCTTCATCTTCAACTTACTTAGTGTTTTACTTAAAAGCTGTTTAGCTAGTTTAGTTATTAATTACATTAGCTTATATTTCGCTAGATAAATATGAATTCACAGATGATAAAAGATCTCTCTTTATATGCAAAATTTGCATTACATTCTTGCTATAGTCTGAGCTTTAAGTTTGAAGTGATAAGAGCTTTTCATAAAAGGATTAAATAACATTCAGCGATTGATCTTCCTAAGAACATTTTTATGAAATTTTAGATTAATGAGACTTTATTTTGGATCTAGAAACTTTCTAAATGTTGTGAGTTGGAGGTGAAATAATTATGTTTGATATATAAGCTACTATAGTGTATTGCTTCTAGTTTGAATAAGCATGATAAATTGAAATATCAGAATTAGAGAATACAAGGCTTGTCGTAATATTCTTCTAAACCTCTGAATAATCGAAATCAGCTTCGAGAATTCCATTCTCGTTATCTGTATTTCCATAATCATCTTCTTTTTCTTCTAAACTAAGCTTTTGCTTTTCCATTTTTTTGCACTGCTCTTCTTTCAGTACTAATTTGTTTACTTAGAATTTGATTTTTTTTTATTTATATGAAATCTCACTTTTTTCTTGAGTTTTTGATAAGCCAAGCAACACAGATTGATTTTTCAATGTATTTTTTCTTTTGGGTGCTTGCTTGATTTTGATATAAGAAAAATTAATAAATAAATATATGTATTATATATATATATATTTATGTATATATGTATGTATGTTAATATATTTCAAACAAAGCAGTAGTAAATTTTTATTAATAATTTTTTTGTTTATCAGTCTTTTTGCTTTTTTTTTTTGATTGAATTTATATTAAAATGAATGAATGAATTTGATAGTTATTAAATTATCAGACTATAGATAATTGTGTTGTTTTTGATAAAAAGAATATTGAAAATTGTTTATCACTATTAAATAGAATTATTCCTAATTACTCAATAATTAATAAATAGTGTTTGTTTGTTTTTCTTCTTATTTTATCAATGAATATTTGCTGACATTTATTGTATAAAATATAGTTGTTTTTTATTTTTTTCTTCTTTTCTAATGTCAAATTATTTAAAAAAAGGTTTGAAACTTAAATAATCATATTGAATCTTGCAATTGAAGTTTGTAATAATAAAAAAAGCAGGCACATAATAATTTATTTAGAAAATACTTATTATTGTTTTTAACAAATTTAAAAAATGATTTGGAATTTAAATTTGTTTGTTTATAAGTTTTTATTCTAAAATTTAACATAAAATAGAAAATTTTCTAATTCTTATTTTTTTATGAATAAAAAATAGCAACCTGTTAAAAATTTAAAATATTTATTTATTTACATTTTATTCTAAATAATTTTTATTTAATCATGCGTAAGATTAGCTACCTGCTGCTTTAAAAATCTATAATTAATAATCTTAAAAAAATTAAATTAAATTTTTCGTTTTAGCATTTTAAATAATTTAAGAGCTGCAAGCTTAATTCTAGAGAAGTTAATGTAAGCAAAACATATATTTTTTATTTCAATTAAGTTTTTAATAAATAAAAAGTTTGGTATTTATTTAATTATTAATTTATTTAAACATTTAACAAATTTTAATTTTTTTAATATTTAATAATTTAGAATAAAAATTTTAAATTAAAAGATTAAAAAATGAATGAAAAAAAAATTATTATTATTAATTATGTACAAGTTATGAAAAATTGAAATTTTCAAGATTCAAAAATTGTATACATTTGCAACAAAAAATCTAGCATTTTAGTGAGTGCTTGCTTATTTTTTTGTTTATTAATTTATTTATTACATACACTATCATTCAATGATTGAAAAAAATAATTATAATTTCTTTCATAATTAATTGAGCTTTGCAAATACTCGTTCGCCTGTCACTTATTTTAAATTAATTTTTCACCAAAAATGGTTAATTTAGAATACATTGATGAATTAATTAATTTTCAAAAACATAATTGTTTTCATTGATTTAATTAATTAATACTTATAAAAAGTAATGTTTTTATTACATTAAAAATAAATTCCCCATAACAAATAAAAAGAAAATAAGAGACAGGTAAATAATTGTGAAAACCTAAATAAGCTGCCAAATTACAAAGATTTTCTAAAAGGAAATTAAATAATTAGCAAGGAATTAAGCGCATCCAACCAATATAAAAAGTTAGCTATATGGCCGAACCCGATGCCCCCAAAGCAGCCTCAGAGCAGCAAAACTAAAACGGAGCTAAAGGAGAAAGTAATGCAGCGGTTAGAGGCCAGTCTAATTCTTAGCATAACAATCATCATTAGGCACATTCGATTGTCACTGTTGGAAATTTTGAAATAGGTATATATCTTTAATCTTGTCTGTTAGATTGATTCATAGATGAAATTATTTGTACTCACAAAAAAACAGCATAATATAAGCAAAATCTTTCAGTGAGTGAGCATAATTTCTCAAAAATTACTTATTAAGTTTAGCTTAACATCAAAATAAAATATATTTAAATTAGGCTAGACTATTGGAAGAGGTACATTTGGAAAAGTCAAGCTTGGCATCCACAAAATTACAAACGAGAAAGTAGAATGCATTTGATTTATATGAAAATAAAATATTAAACAATTTAGCTAATTTAAGATGCAAGAACAAATGCAGATTCAATATAATTTGCAAATTTAATTAGCATTTATGGGATGCAGAATAACATTTTTAAAATTTAGCTGATAAGGGAATATAAAAGTAATTCTATTACATAAAAAATTATTTAGGTTGCTGTAAAAGTGCTCGATAAAGATAAATTGATTGATAGTGCAGATAAAAAAAGACTTTAGAGAGAAATTTCAATATTAAGAAAAATTCGTCATCCAAATATCATTCAACTTTACGAAGTAAAACAACAAAATTAACTTTCTTTAGGAATTATAAAATCAATTTTACTTTCAAAAAGATTATTGAAACTCCTCGTTAACTCTACCTTTTTATGGAATATGCCCCAAACGGCGAACTTTTTGATTATATAGTTAAGCGTACAAGGTAAAATTAATTAATTAATAATCACCTCTCAATTTTTCGTTGATTAAAACCCAAACAATCTATGAATTTTAATATCATCATTAATATTTTCTATTTCATTTATCTATAAATAAAATAATTTAACCTTAGAATTTTATAGTTAAAATTGTTCTATGTGTGATTTATTTATTAACAGTTAAATAAATTCAATTGATTAACATTTTTACTAGAAATATAATCTGTAATATTTATTTATTATTCATAAATAAACAAGGCTCTCAGAAAGATAAGCAAGTAAATTTTTGCAGTAAATTATCAATGGTATAGAGTACATGTCGAAAATTGGGGTTGTGCATAGAGACTTGAAACCTGAAAACTTACTATTAGACCACAATTATAATATAAAAATTGTTGACTTCGGTCTCAGTAATACATATAAAGATAACGAAAAGCTAAAAACTGCTTGCGGGTCTCCATGCTATGCAGCACCTGAGATGGTCGCAGGGAAACCATATAACGGTCTATAGACTGATATTTGGAGCAGTGGAGTTATTCTGTATGCTATGTTGTGTGGCTATTTACCATTCGAAGATTAAAATACTTCTGTTTTGTATAAAAAAATTATGAACCAAGATCCAGTTCTACCAAGTTTTCTTTCTTCAAATTCCAAAGGAATACTTTCTGGAATATTAACAAAAGGTAACTATTATTTATTTGTAATTGAATTATGCAATGTCTACTTGTAAATATATTTAATTAACTTATAAATGAGTAGATATTTGTTAAATAATTATTTGAGAAGCCTTAAAAATAGTATTAAAAAGTTTCATGTAAATAAATATAGATCCTGAGAAGAGATATAATATTCAAGACATAAGATTACATCCATTTTGTAAAGAGAGAGAACCCATTTTATAGGGAATAATTGTAGGAGTGCACGAAATACCTGTTGATTAGAATATTTTAAAATAACTTGAAAAGTATTAAATTAATGTAGAATAAGCAGAAGATATGGTTAAAAGGAATAAACATAATAATATAACTTCAGTTTATAATTTACTTCTCCTCAAATTTATTAGAGAAGGAGGCAAATCAAATGCAGATTTGTAATTAATGAAAAAAGCTAGGTCAGACAATTTGAATGTACTTAAACAACAAAATACCACTCATTTATCTTCTCAGCAGCAAGAATAACGCTAAAAGCCTAACCAAATTGCAAACTAGATTGTAACTCCCATTCTACAAACTGTTTCTACAGCTGCTCCACCTTCTGTTGCAGCTACTCAATCCAACAATACACAGGGGTAGGACAATGTAACCAAATTTACTATTTAGCACAATCAACTTTATCAAATTTTTCAAAACTACGATTCACTAAAGGAAAAAGAAGATATTAAGGAGTTTTCTCCTGCAAAGAATATCTCCTATATAAACCCTGCTCCTTAAGCTAAACCAAGAGAATATTCTCACCAACCAAGAGAAGCAGAATAGTAATAAAACAAAGAAAAGCACCCAAATAAATACCACAGTGCTTCTCCAACTAGAGAACACCACATAGAAGAAAATTAAAACTAATAAAAGCAAAAAACTGTTGAATTAGGAATCAAAGATAACATGGTGCCTGAGTTTGGTAAATTTTAATCAAAGAATTCTCCAAAAAATTAAAATTAATTTAAAAAATAAATAAGTTGACATCACTCACATTCAAAAGGCTAGCTAAGCAGATTAAAAACTTGCCAGTTTGCTTGATAACACTTAAAAGTAAAATGTTTATTTCACAAGAAGAAATTATTCATTTAATAAATTTTAAAAAGATAAAATTTACCTAGATTAGGTAATTAAGGAAACACAAATATTTATCTAAACCCCTTACAGAAAAGAATACCTATTGATAAGCTAAAATAAACTAGCTACATGCTATAGTCTTCATATTAAAAAAAGTAAAATAACTTTGTTGATGCAAATTATATTTCAAATACTCAAGGCAGTGTTCCAAGCCAGTCAAGTAAATTCTAATTAAAAGCTGGATTTTTATTAACAGTTTTAAAATATATTTGTAGAAAAACAATCAATTGCTAAGGTGAACTATTTAAACAACAGCTCTATGTTTGAAGATCCAAAAGATTCTTAAAAATATAAAGTGAATTCATCATTTTAGTATGCAAATGCTTCAAAATATTCTGTTGGAGACGAGTATGAATTTTATTAAATATAAAAATAAAATGTTTATTTGAATTTTAAATTAAAAAGAGAAGATAAACTTATAATGGTCAATTCTGTCTAAACAAATAGTAATTACAACAAAAGTGGACTTTACTAAAACTCCAAGAAAACTGTCCAAGATAGTGCACTTAATACAACCCAAGATTCTCCTAAAAACAAATAAAGCCAAAATGCTAATAATTTATCCATGCTTCTGCAAAGAAATTATTAATTTCCTATAAATGTTGGAAACAAAAACGTAGTCAACTCAAACAACAACTCATAAAATAATTTTAGTAAAACCAGATATTTGTCTGTATAAAGGCAGTAACAGATTTCAAAACCATAAAATGCTACTCCTACCTTAGAAGGTATTTAATTATTTCTTTATTTATTGAATGAATCGAATAATTTTTATTATAATTTATCAAAAAACAATAAAAGAAAAGAAGAATTTTAGAATTAGCTCATACTCAATTCACATGCGTGGAAATTCTACTCAATATAACACTAGAAATAGTAACGATAATGTGCTTAACTTGTCTCTAAATTAAGCGGCTACTTAAAATCAAAGCAAAAGAGCTTCAATAAATTCAATAAAAGTAAATATATATTTATTTTAAAAAAAACTAATTTAACTGAATTAACAAATAAATTCATAGCAACAGCAGCCTATACCACTTTAAGAAAAGTTGATAAACATTAATTTAAACTTTCAAGGAACAAACAATACAAATACTAAAAGACTCAGAAAAAAAATAATTTCAATGCACGATACCTCTTATAATCCTACAAAATAGAATAGCTTTAATGCAGGAAAAATGAATAAAGAAAATTCTGTTGCATCTAACTCAGGATCAAAATAAGAAATAAGAATATTTAACAATATGGAGTTTTTAAGTTATGGATCAGTAAACAACAACCTTAATAATCATTCTTTGGAGCTTGAAATAGAAAACAATTAAAAAAATTTGCAACAAAACTACTAAACTTGTAATGGAACAAGAGGTAATAAAATAGATGTGAATAACTCATTAGTCCTACCCAAAGGTATTCCGAGAGTTCACACAGACGAAAATGATAAAAATAACTAAAACAAAAATGGAAACAATTAAAATAAAATTAATGCAATTTAAATAAATAATAGCAATAATAGTAATGCCATAAGCCAAAGAAGTAAAAAAACAGATTAAAGCAAATCAGAAAATATAAAATTGAATAAAATTTTACCATTTTCTATCTAAACAAATTAAATAGCTAACAACAGCATGGTTGCTGGAAATATAAATAATTTACAAATTTAGTAAAACCTCAATTAAAATTCTTAAGGTGGTGGTTCTTCTTAGTCTAGTGGCAGAGTCCCTTCGTATAAATTCCGTAAAGTAAAACCAAATTAATATGAAGATTAGTTTAATCTTACAGCAAGCAACGAAGTTAATGATTGATAATGCCAAAAATAAATCAAATAAGTAACAAAATAAAAAAAACAAGAACTCTTTCATTAAATTTTGATAACCAAATCAACAATCAAAAACAATTAATTATTAATATAAATAAATAAATAATCAGATAAATTTAAATAAATAAATACAATAAACAATAATAAATTAAAATCAATAAAATTTAATAAATAAATTGATCAAAATTAAAAAATCCGTTTCCTAACTCATTCATTAACCCATCATCTATCAATTCTTTATTGATAATTTAACTAAATAAATAAATAAATATAATTATTCTTTTTCTCATCTTTTTCTATTTTTCCTTTCATCTAATTACTTTAAACCATTAACAACTTTGTAAGATTTAACAAAAGAAATGAAAAACAAACATATTTACTTCACTATTTTTATATAATTAAAAGCTTTCTTATCACTTTAATGCCTATTTAACATGTATCAATAAAATGTTTGTATATACAATCCCGTATTTATTTATATTTGTAAATTAATTAATTAATTACAATATCTTTATTTGTGAATTTTAATTTTGATGATTTTAACGTATTAATTTATTTATTTATTTCTTAAAATCCTAGTTTGCTTATCTATCTATTTAATTTTATAAGTAAAAATTTAAATAAAAATGCGATCTTAATTTGATCCTTAAAAATGCATATTTCTAAAAATATAACACTATTTATTAACTATATTAAATCTCATATAAACAAAACAAAAGAGTTTTCTAAGCTACTCATTTGATTAAATAAGCAATTTATTTCAATAAAATAGTCATGGAAATATTATTATGATGAAGAAATATAAATGTTTAGATCAAATTTTATTATTTTTTCAAGAAGTTCTTTAAGAAATGCGTTTTATAAAAAGTAAGTAATTTAAGTATAAATAATTATTTTATTATATTAATTATTATGTACAAATAATTATTATCATTTTTACTATTTTTTAATTCTTTTTTATTCTTCTTCCATTAAAAATATCTTCTCTAATTGCTCAACAGTAGGAGCAGATCTCACAACAATACCCTTATAAAAAGGCCTTACATAAGTAACTTCGCCTTCAAATTCTCTTTCCTCTGCTTCTTTGAGAGTTTAGGTATTTGGTTAGTTAACAACTGTTGTACTAGTAAGGCAGTTTCCCATAATTATGAGAGGTTTTTATTATTTTAAAAGTTTTAGAAAATCTTTATATATTTTGTTAATTCGAATAGAATTTTATTTATTTATTAATTAATTTATGATTAAGAAATGCCAAATGATTTGATAGATAAATATTTAATAATTCATATAGAAGTTTAAGAATTAATTTAAAAGGTAGAATATTAATTAATTAATTAACAAACATACAATAAATACAATAAACTCAAATCAATGATATAATTAATAAATATTGATTGAATGACTTAATTCACTTTAATATAAATATCAAAATTAATTAATAAAATGATTGAATGAATGAATAAAAGAAAGAAAGAGGAATATTAATTAGTAAAGTAGAATAATTTAAGTTATATAATTTTATTTATTTTTCACATAGTCAAAGAATAGACCTCTATTTCAGAAACATTCCAGTCTGTGTATTATCCAGCTAAAATCTTATCGCTTACTATATTAGAATCAATTTTATATGCATATCCTAGATTGGAACAACTTTTTTCTGGATTATCAAAGCTTTAATTTTATTGAAAAAATATAATTAAAAATATTAACTAAATTGGATGGAATTTTTGAATTACTTTATGATTAAATCTTGCTTGCCATTTAGTGTACTTCCCAAGCAAGGATTTTTAGAGTTTTAATATATAGATATAAATTTCTTTTCTGGTCTAATCTCAAATTTAGTTGGCGGGATGTTTTATGAGTTTTAAGCTGTAAAAATATAACATTTGTCTGTTGTTGAGTACTGATCACTTCTGCAAAAAGCTATTGGTAAATAGTATCCAAAAATATGCTCCCCATTGGCTTTCACAAAAGTTATTGTTGGGCCTTACCCATCACATTTTCTGTGGAATATCTGACTATTTGCTCCGTCTTCTGTCAATCTGTATAGTAATTTAGCCTTTTTAATATTCGGAGGTAAAATTTTAGTACACTAAGGATTTGTTTATAAGCTGTAAGTAAAAATATGGCTATCACTAAATACACTCAATTAATTAACATTTAAGGAAGCCTATTATTCTACTTAGTTATTATTGTGTTAAGCAAAACCTGTGTTAATTTCCTACAATTATTCTTATTGCTATATCAAGATATATTGATTATTACTGTTGTTATTACTATTATTATGAGGAAACGTGGGTGCAAAATTTTATGATTAAGTCTTATAGATTTATTACTACTAAGCTGTGTTGTTGCTACTTGTGTTATTGCTTGTTCTTTCTATGTAAGAAGATTAGACTTATTCCTAATTTTAGAAACTTAGCTAAGTAGGAGTGGGTAAGTTAAACGAATTATCATCAGGGTTATTTTGATATTAGTTGTTTTGATTTATTTGATTAAATTCAAATTCTCCCCTTTAGTTAAATTATTGCTGTTGCATTTAATATTGAGTTCCGTTATTTATTGTATTAAACACTGTTACTTGTTCTTGCTTTTGTTCTTGATTGTTATTGGTAAAATTCTAACTACTAGGAGTGAAACTAAATTAAGAATTTAATACATTATTATCGTTCTATGAGCTGCTTGTTTAATTTTATGAGTTGGAAGATATAAGTTGTTGTTATTAGTTTTATTCTATAGTTTGAGGCATTACTTATAAATATTGTTACTCATAATTTTATTGTTGTTATTATATTTATTATTACTAATTTGTTACTTAATTTTAATTAATAATGGCAATTGGTTGAGCCATTTGTCTCACATCTGGAGATTTCTCAAAAGATGGAGCTTTTTGTAAATTTTAATTTTATGATTAACTTCTACTTATATTTAAATTTTATTAATTCTATTCAAGAATTATGTTTTTATTCTAAGATTCGTTGATTGAAATACTGTTTTTTAATTACTATTCATAACTTTTGTTAGCTTATAAATTATTTAAGCTAGTATTATTGCTTTGTTAAATATTATTTATTCTTTAATCTTCTTAGTTTTAGTATTATTATGATGGATGCTATACTTAATTATTATTATTACCGTTATTAAAGCTTGAAACAATTTATTGATTCAAATTAAATTATTTATCTCCTACTTGATCATGAGAGATGTCATTTTAAATTTAGTTAGAAACATTAAATTATTGAGGGAAATAATTAGTAGGAGGAGATTAAATGTTTGACTAATTTTCTAAATATTGACTGTTTATTTGCTATTTAACTATTGGGCTTAATTGATTTTATTATTTAAACGGTGAAAATGCATCTGGTTCATGCTAATAATTATAAATAGAGGATCTCTAATTTTAAAATAAAGTATCGTTTGTTTTTTCAACCTCATTGATAGACTATTATTATTTTTAAACTAAGCTTCCAGTTAAAATCTACTGCTGCTACCCTTATTAACCATAGCTTTTTTAGAGCTATATTTGCTATTCATAATTTAATTAATTATTGACTTAGTAATTTTGAAATTGTTGACTTCCATTAATTAACATTTACTGTTGATTTGGAATTATAGAAAATTATTGAAGTTAGTTAGTGTTCATTTGTTGTTGTTATTATTATTGTTCTTATTGTTGTTATTGTATTAGTTGCTATTACTAATAAGATGAATGAATGTCTTTTCTTATCAAGTTTTAATCATTGCTTATTGTATTTAAATCCACTAAATATTGCTGATTGTAAGAACCAGATATTTGCTTCTCTTTTTCTTGGCCTAGCTGTTAGAAATAAGAAGTTTAGTCTAAAATTTAACCACTTTAGATTTTTTTTAGTTATTCTTCATTTTGCTATGATGAAACCAAGGGAGATTCGTTTGTATAAACATTCGAAGTTAGTTAAGAAAAAGCAGCAGTTTAACTTGATTATAATAAATTTTATGAAGTAGGTGTTTAGGCTTTTTCAGCTTTGAGAGTAGGCGTTGAATTCTAAGAAGCTTATTAAAGTTACTGCTAACTATTTTAAATCAACTTTAAATCTGAACTTTGTCTGATTTAATGAAGATTTTAATATGATAAAGATTTTTACTGCTAATTAAATTATGTACTTTATAGATTGCTACTTATAGGCACTCCTACAGATGATTAGATTGGAGTATTCTTAAGGTTTGAATTTGAGCTATTTTGTTTAAGTGCCCTCATGTCATGTTAGCTCTTGTAAGTAGCAGATTTAGTTTGAAATTCATTTACATTAATGTACATAGGTGATTCTGACCTATTTCTATTATGGTTGTTATCTTAGATATTACTAAATTATTCAAATTTATCCCTTATCTCGCTAATTGGATTCTATTCAAAATTATTATTTTAAGATGTTGTTTAGTAATTTTCCTCTCCCTTTTAGCTACCTCTGCTTTGATAATTACTATTCTTTTTAGCTTATCCTTTATCCTTAACAAATGGATTATAACCACTACTTCTTTTTGGAGTTATTTAAGATTTATAATTGCCAGAGTATCCCAAGTTACTATTAAATCCCTGCTGTTTATTAAAAGAATTAGGAGTAACACTTCTTCTAGAGTTGTTTTCATTAAAATTTGGGCTTATGTTTGTTTTTATTTCCAAGCCTTTATTGAGTGATTTTTAACTAGGAGCAGGACTTAAAGCAGAGTTTGTAGGTTTTTTAACATTATTATTTTAAACTAGGTCATTTTAAAGGGGTGTCTATTTCTATTTTGGAGTAGCTTAGCTAAGCTGCTTATTGCTTGAAAAATTTAAAGAACTTCTGCTTGGTTTTAATCGCTTTACCATCCTTTCTTTTTAATGAGGTTCTGTACTTAAAGGAGATATTGGTCCTAAATTAAATTAAATAATAATAATTATAAATAATACGAATAATGCTATAAAGATGACAAATTAAATATGCCACAAAAAATCTTAAATATTTAAATATACTTACTTTAAGCTTACGATATTCCCTCAGCTAGTGTATTCATTTTGTTTGCCATTTCTTTCCATTAATACTCTTTAGAAGAACACTTGACATTACTAAGGTAGCTTTTCTAATTTGGGCTCTTTTTTACTGCTTTTGGAGTTGTTTATGCCTAAACTTCTTTCTAAAATAAAGAAAAAATAATATGATGATTAATTTACAATAAAAAATGTACCTATTACATAATAGGAGAGCGAGATCTTGATTAAGTTTTTGCAGTATTTAGAGTTGTATTTATATTTATATTTGTGTTATTATTTGTTGGCTACTTTTTAGCAGATGTTTATTGGGTTTAGATCATAGCTGAAGCTAAGTAGCTCTTTACTTTGCTTTTTCCTAAATTCTAGAGTTCATTTTAAATTTAATGCCTGCTATTCATTTCCACTATTTCTATTGTATCACACTTAAGAACAGGTGTTTTAATTTAAAAGTTCTTTATTGAATTCTTCAACATATTCTGAATGCTAAAAAGATAGATTGTTGTTTCCTGCTAAGCTGATTCCTGTGCTCTATCCAATTCGCTATATTCTTTGATGCAATTTTTTAAAAACTACAAATTTTCTTATTTGCTTTCATAGTCCTAATTTTTATAAAAAAGTATATTTTTAATTAAATAAAAACAAATAATTCGAAATGATATTTTAGTAATTAATTGATGTTTATTTATTTATTTATTTATTCTCCATACTCAATTTATCTTATATAAAATCTTTCTTTCACTTTAATATTAGGTATCCAACTATACTTATTTTCCATTCTAGTTATAAACAAAAATAACTTTGCTACCTTAAAAGATGTGTCATGAAAATTTTATATATGAGACAGAGCTTCTTCTTCTCTTTTTTAGATGATTTGAATCAGTTTGTCAAATTCTTGCTAAATCATGCTCCTGTATTAATTAACTAATTACTATAGCTTATTTTTGTTAAATTGACAGTTTTTTATAGCCTCATCAATCAGAGATACTTTTTCTCTGCAAGAGTTTATAAATATTAAATTATCTTCTCTCAAATGTTAGAGCGCTTATTTGATAGGAACTACATTATGCTTTTTATGTATCTGCGTTTGATACACACATTATACACAACACAATAGTCTTTCTGTATTGCAAAATAAGCTAATTTCTTCACCATGCTCACAACATATATTGGCTTCTATAATCTATGGCTTTAACGTCTTTTTATTCAATGTAAATTATTTTAGTATAAAAAAAATCTTTAAATTAGAAAATGAAATTACTTCAAAAATAGGATTTTCTGATTCATAATTTTCGCTAACTTACTGAGCTGATTATTTGGATAAAGATTTTTTAAGAAACGATGAGTTAGTTTGCTCATTATTACTACCAATTTTATTTTGCTTCAAACTCCTTTTCAAAGGAGATTGTTATAAACTATAATTTTATAATGACTATCCAGCCTAGCTTTAAAGTATTTGCTCTTCATTTCCTATATTAAATAATATTTAAAATAAAATAAAACATTTATTTACTATTTTATCTCAATCTTAATTTACTTTATGGAGGAGAGTTATTTATTACTTAAGACTCCTAAATTTTATTTTCTCTTTAAGGACTGCCCACTATTTATTATATTAAGATAATTAAATCATTTAAATGGATCTTAAAACCTAAAATTGATAAATATTATACATCTATAGAGCTCAGTAATATTGCTAAATTATGTAATTTATTTGCATGATCTACATTCTATTTATTATATAGTTTCGCTTGAAATACTGTTGATAAGATTTATCTTTGACTAATCAGCACAGTTCCAACATATTGAATGATTACACTACAAAAAAAGAGGATTCTAATTTATAATATTACAAAATATACACTAATAGTTGCCGTTAAAGCTGCCAACTGTCTAAGATTAGACAAGATTCTTTTAACTAAAATTTTATTGCAGCGTTAATTTGCTTTGACTCATAACTATTTTAAGAAATACTAATGATAAAAATGGATCAAACCTTCCTTCTAAGTCTTTACTTCTTTGTTAGCAAAATTAATTTTTGTTTATAATTTGATTATATTTGTTTCTGTTGAAAATCTACCAAATCAATAATCAATAAATATATAAAAGCTTAGAAACTATTTAATTCTCTGTCAAAAATTAGGTCTGTCTTTTTTTCTTTTTTATTTAGAAATTTGTTTAATACATTAATTAACCAATAACTAACTTACCATACTTTAAAATATCCATTAAATTTATCAAATTTTTTATTCGTTAAATCTTAACAATTTTCATTTTTATAACTTTTATTATTTACCAATTATTTTTACTATCATTTTTTAGCGAATATACTAATCAATTCATATACAAAGAAGATATATATTTTAATATAAAAAGAAGATATATATTTTAATATAAGGATTTATTTATCTAATTATTTTTCATTTTGAATTTATTTTATCCCAAAAATAATTTTTTGACACCTTTATTGCTGGTCGGTTAATATTATAAATCTAAATTATTAACTAAAAAATTTATTTTAAATGTTTTGAAGCAATAATTATTTTTTGTACAATTCAAGACAGACTTCATTTTTATACTCGTTCACATATCAAGTTTAATAAATATTTTATTTAAAAATTTTATAAAAAATGAAAATATACAAATAAACGTTTATCGATCTTTCATATTAATTTATTTAATAATACAAGTTTTTTATCAACACCATTTAAATAAATAAGTATTTCAAACCATTAATTCGTATAAGAGTTGCTACTGAAGTTAAAGCTTTATTATCTAATTTGAAAGAATGTTAAAAATTTAAATCTTCTTTTCTTAAATTAACAATAAACTGAGAAACTTCTAGTCAAATTAATTTTCATTCTTCAATATCAATTATTTTTTGAATATTATTTGTTACTTTATTATCCTATATCTTCTTCATTATCTTCTTTTTCTACATTTTCATTATTTTAGGAATCTATTTCTTTATTTCCTGATTCATCAGAAGAATCTTTCTAATTATTTAATCAAAATTTTATTTGGATGCATAATATTTTAATTTTTTAGCTAAACGATCTAACTTAACAATAATTGTTTATATTACTAGATCTATTATTTTTTTAATGTCAAATAACATTTGATTAAAATCTTCTATATAATATATATTATTTCATTTAAAGATTAAATATTTTTATCAAAAAATATGTATATGATTTAATGATAGGGTGCTAAACTATATTTTATAAAAATAATAATTTAAAAAAATGCAAAAACAAAAATGAAGAATTTTTAATCAATTTGTTAAAAAATTAAAATTTTTTTACATTTTTAAAACTGAATAATTTTATAAAATAATTTTTTAATTTTTAATTAGTTCTTTCTTTAAAAATAATTAAATTCTTAACAAATATTTTATATAATCCAAAAATCTGTAATAAACATAAAACTTAATATTTGTGATTAAGCATTCAAATTAAAAAATCATAGATCATAGCTTTTATGATATAAATACAATTAATAGATAGTTTATTAATTATTCTAATTTTTTTACATCTAACCCAAGAATTTAATAAATTCTTGCAATTTAATAGCCAATAGAATTAAAAAATTTAAGCGGTCTTTTTATTCTTCTTTTTTACTTCTTTAATTATTTAATTTATTTACAATGAAGAAGTCAATCAATATTGATGAAAATATTTTGAAAATATTATTTTACAAAACCATACCTAACTAATATAAAAATAAAAATAATTAAATATTATGATGCTTGTATTTCAAAAATAAATTTATTTCGTTTATATTGGAATTATTTTTAACTCTATTTTAACAAAATTTGTTTCATTAATATGAAGTTTTACATGATTTTTATAATTAGAAACTACTTTTTAAAAATTTTACAGTTCTTGATAGAAAAGCTCAATGAATGCTCATTTAATATTATTGAAATAATCAAATTTTAAATCTAAGTTTTAAAAATACAAATTATGATGATAATAAAATAACCAATAAAAACCTATCAAAGTATATATTGTTAGTTTGTTAATTACTAATTGTTTTTAGTTTTAAATAAAATAATTTTGAATTGAAAGTAAAAATTCTGATTGTTATAAAAAAAAATATAATATCCTTAAAATAAGTAAGTAAGTAAATAAATAAATAAATAAATAATAATATATTTATGATTTTTATTTTATCTATGCACCAAATTTAGACATTATTTTTTTTAATAATTCTTCTTTTATTCAGTTATTTCATTCTTTTTTATTACTTTTTATACATGCTCTCAAAATAACTATTTCTCATTTTTTAATTAATTAATGTAAATCTTCAGATATAAGTACTTCAGCACATTTTAAGGTAAAAAGTATGAGATGTAATTATTAGCCCTAAAGAGTAATAAATTTTTTTGATCATATTTCACCAAATCAATAGAATTTACAGTAGATTACATACAAATAATTGAATAAAATAAAGTAATAAAATTAATTTTAAATTCTAATTAATTGGATTATACAAAAAATTATATTAGCTACAATGCCTTATTAATTCATACAAAATAAGAATATTTTTTTTCGATAAAATTTATACATTGATTAAATCTTATTTCAGTAAAATCAAATTTTGATTTTATTGTTTAAAAAAGAAATTCTTGTTTGGTTAGGGAGGTTATTTATTAATTAATTAATTTATACTTAAAATTCATATCATCTTACCAAATTTATTAGCATATAGATTACCATATTTTAATTATTTGATCCATATTCTTACGTTATTTAAATAAAAATCATACATAACCAAAAATTAATCTAAAGGAATATTGTTTAAACAGACAAATCTGAATTCTTTTCTCAATATTTCATAATAAAGCAGATTGGATCTTTTTTTAAAAAAGAACACTTGTATTTATTTACATATAAATTATTTATTTAAAAATCTAAAAAAAACTAGAAAACTTAAAAAAGCAACATACATACAAACATGAATACTTAAAATAATTTTAATATTAATAAATTTTCTTATACTTTTGAAGAATTTACTTAGTCATTAGATGAGTTAGAAGACAATGAAAATGTTTGCTTACCTATTTCTCTGGTTAAGAAAAATGTTTAGAATAAACAAAAAATTCCGATTAACCAAGTCTAGCCTTCATAAAATTCGAAATTGACCTCTTAACTAGAAGAAAACTAGGCTAAATAAACATCAAAGATAGCTGCTGAGAAATAGCCTTCAGCTGAAAAAAATCCAAAAATCAATTTAGCAAAATCTGAATTCCAAATGCCATAGATATGCCAAAGTATGTAAGTTGGTATTCAGTTAGAAGACTTTCGCTTTGCAGAATCATTTATTGAACCAAATTAAAAATAAATGCCTGAAAATTCTTTAAAAAAATTGTATGATTTAGAAAAAAATCTAACTTTTGAAGTAAAAACACTTAAAAAAAATTTCTAATTCAATGATAAGTAAGAAAGTACTTTTCCAATCATGATCTCAGTTAGGACTATTAAAGACTCATTTTAATTTAAAGACGACTAAAAAGACTAAGTATTAGTCAAGAACTCAAGACCAAGTATAGACTTAGTTTGCGTGATCAATAATTCAGAATCTATGCATGGAGAAAAAATACTAAATGTAAAAAATACTTTGCTATATTTACTAGAAATGTTGAATTCTAACGACAGATTATCATTAGTATTATCTAATAATAATCCCACTACACTTTTTGACTTAAAATATTTAGATGAAAAGAATAAATAGGATTTAAAAAGAATTATAAATAACATTAGTATTACTTAAAATACTAATATTACCAAAAGCATGATTAAGGCTTTTAATATTTTATAATTTAGATAATCTTAAAATAAAGTAAGCTCAATATTCTTACTTTCAGATGGTGTAGATTCAAGCGCTGAAAAATAAATATAAAATTATATCAGCTCATAGCAATCTTTGTAAAATAAAAATTTCGCTATTCACTCATTCGGGTATGGATTTGATCAAGATGCTGAGATGATCAATAAGATATGCTCATTAAAAAATGGCAACTTTTATTATATTCAAAACATGAATTAGGTAGATTAATATTTTGCTGACGTTCTAGGAGGAACATTAACTGCTGTAGCTCAAGATATTACTATTGAAATATCATTGAATCAATAAGATAAAAATTTTTAAAAATATTTCTCAAACTGCAGAGTCTCTAAAACTTATGGAGAAGCATGGAAATGTATTAAAAAGGACGAAATTTACCAAATTAAAATCAACCATTTGCGTTAAGGAGCTTCTCAAGATTTTATAATGGAATTAACTATTCCAAAATAAAAAGTAAAGATTCTATAAGATTTTGAGAGAAATTTAGAAGTAGTAAAAAGCAAATTAATTGCTATTCCAACTGATGTGTTATAAACATCTAAAATAGTTAAGAAGAGCAACCTTATGATCACTTTATTTTTGTAGAATGAAGTTGTTCCCATAGATCCAGAGATAGACTATACTGTTGAAATCAACTATTTAAGAGTCTAAGCAGCCTAAGCAATCGAAAATGCTATGCGTTTAAGTGAAAATTCATAGCATTAGCAAAGTGAGTTAACTTTAACAAATTTTCTAGGAAAATTGGAAAATTATCACCCCAAAAACTAGAAAAATATTGAAACACTAAAAAAAGAAATTTTAGATTGCATAAAAACTACTTAATCAATAACTTTCAGCAATCAAAGTTAATCAATCTATAATGGTTTTGAAAAAATTTCTAATTATAATTAAAGCACTCAAATAGCTGATTTAGATGACAAAGACTAAATGATTTTTTAGAAATAGGCAATATAAAATTTACAAGCAATCAAAGCAATGCAATTACCTGAGGAATTATTTTTTAGTTTCCAAAACTAATAACCACCAAAGCTAAATTGAATATTATTAGATTAATCAATTAATTTGAATATTTTAATTTAACTAAAATTAGAAAGAATAAAAATTTTGAATTAACTTTTTTCTATATTAATATTTTAAATTATTACTAATTGTATTTTATATAAAGATAATATTTATAAATTTATAATTCTGTAGATATCTATATATATTCATTTTATTATAAGTTAATATTTTTATTTTGGGAAAAGAGTGACTATACAAGTTTATTATTTTCAAATATGATTGTTTGTTTGTTTGTTTGTTTTTTTGTGTGGAAATATTTTTTAAATTAAATAATTAGCAAGTATTTCTTTAGATATTTATATAAAAAAATATATAATTATTAGTAAATTCAATGCTTATGCTTCATTATTATCAAATTTTTTACTATTTCTTTTAAATTTTTTTGAACAATTAAGAGATCGCTATCTTCTATTTTATTTATCCTTTTTTAATATAAAATAAGAGGTCTTTGGTTACTATAATTGTGATTATAAATATATACCTTAAATCTAAGTACAACGAATTCAGATTCTATAGGTGATGACATAGCATAATAAAAAGCTCTATGTACTTATTCGAAAGTTTATTACTCCTAATTTTTAATTCTAAATATATTTTTAATTGAATTGTAAATTTATATACTTCATTGTTAGAGTTAAGTTATTTATTTGTTGGCACTCTTTTAAAGCCAAAATAAGTTACAAAAAACCCTCATCATTTATTTTGTTATCACTTTGTTAAATAAAAAGAGATTAAAAGGTAAGTTTGATTTCTCAAATAAATGTCACCTTATATCTAAACAGTAATATTCAATTATCTTATTTTCTTTTATTCCTTCACAAAGCTCATTTATTCCTAAATTTCCTAAATAATTATCTCTAAAAAATTTAAATTAATTTAACAAAAACATTCAAAAACTAAAGGAAAATTACTGAAAATTTATCTAAAACCCTTTGAGGGTAGATGCTTCTTTAATAAACTTTTTTATGGTTCTCATACCAACTTAATCTATTTAATTGAAGCTATGAAAGCAAAATTAGAAAAAATAACTGGTTTTGCTAAATAATTCACCTTAAATCAATCATTAATTCTTCTAAATTTAATTTTTGTACTCCATTTATAATATTTTTAACATCGTCTTCATCTATGTACATTCCACTAAAGTAAAATAATTTTGTTAAATTTAATAAAATTTAATAATAGCTTTTAAAAATACCTTAAATATAAAAATAAATGCTATAAATTTGAGCAGTTTCCAAGTCCTTCTCCTAAAATTCTTGTACCCTCTTTGCCTATATAGCTCCCACTTATTTACATTTTATTAAAATAAAATGAACCAAAATAAGATTGTAAAATATCTACTTTATGTTAAAAGTTAAAACATTTAATTTAGGGCTCAACTAAAAGCATTTAGCTAACTCACAAATGCTATGTACACCAACTCCATTTCCTCTTTTTAAATAAAAACATTAACTTTTTAATTGCTTAATTAAATTCTTAAATTTTACTGTAAATCTAAATACAAAGAAAGAATGCTTGGACATGATTGTATCACTTTGCTTATGTTTTCTACTCTGCTCTAGAATATCTGTTTATTACTTTTATTTGTTTTCTTAAGAATGGATAGATATTAAATCCAAATTGAATTACCTTAATCCGAGTTTTAAATCTGTAAGGTTTTGAGCTTTCTGTAGATTGTATTGAACTCTTTAAGCTTTTTACTTCAAAATATAAGGCTCCCTTTTTAAATTTATAAAAAAATTAGTTTTAATATTGTTTTAATTTGAGTATTACTTCAAATCTAGGCGAAGAGATTACAGTTAATCTATTTATTTGAATTCAAAAAACATGTCCAACTTTGTAAAGGTTTGAGACTTTGGATCAGCTTTTATGACTCTTTATATGTGCTTTTCCTATCCTACTATCATATCTTCGATTTTACTATCAATATTATTTAGCTTTAAAATCTAACTGGACTAGTAAATAGACATTCCCTTTGCATTAATAATTTTCTACAAACGCTTCTACATCTTTTAAAGAGATGCATTTGGAACTTTTTTACACAATCCTAGCATAGGTAAAATAACATGCTTATTAAACGTTTCATATTATAGATTGAAAACTTATTTTTAAAGATATTCAATGTCGTTCAGTAGTGATTCTTCTACTTCTAAAGTGCTGTTTGTCGTCAACTTAATAAATACCACAGCTAATTTCCTCATATCATACTAAATAAGTTTTATTAAAATTCTTTTTTCTATTTATTACTTTAGTAATTAAAATTTACATTTTGCATGTCTTCAAGAAAATCAACTTTATTTTCAGCATTCTTTTTTTTATATCAAAATAAATGAAATAAAAATTAAATTCAATATTTTTACATTTTTTTGTTATCTTTAGACCTTTTGAATCTAATTGCTATACCTTTCATAATCTTTATAAAATTTTACATGAATTAATGAATTACCTATTATAAAATATTACCATATTTTACTTCATCGCCATGAGATGTTAAGATGATTTTACATAAATCAATTTTATCTAGTAGAACATCTTAAAATTTGTCATGAACTTCTCTCAGTCCATCAAAAAGTTAATAGCAAATCATATAGACTTCCTTTTTACTTAGCTATTTATTAAATTTCTTCCTTGCCTGTAAGTATGTATCAAGAGTATCTATTTTTAAGCAATTTAATTATCGTTAAATAACATTAAAAAATAATTGCTTACTTATTCCTAGCTCTTGGACAAAAAAAATAGATTATAACTCTTCAAAATAATTTATTGATTGTATTTGTAAAACATTTTTAATTTTTTCAAAAGAAGACAAATAATCTTCAATTATCTTATCACTTTTATGGCTAGTTAATGGCTTAGCAATATAATCCTAAATAATTTTGGTGAAAGTTTAAATAATTTTCACGCTAACATATCTTTGTGTTGCAACAGAATATGCTAAATATATCTAACTATAATTGCTATTTCCTATGAAATTAAAAATGAAAATATCTTTTTCTCTCATAAACTAAATGCATTTTTCAAACTATTCTTCATCTATCAAACTGGATTATAGAAGACTTTCTTTTGTTTATTTATTAAACTCATAAAACTGTAAATAATTCTATCTTTCTTACTCATCCATTTAATTGATTATATTATCAAAAAAAATATCTATCTTTACATCAAATTAAAAATTCAATATAAAATAAAGATTTAAAGTTTCAATTTCATGTTTTAGTAATTGACTTAATTACAAACTAATTATTAAATCTACATTTCAAAAGAACACTATATTCTAAAAATAAGGAATTTAATATAAGTATAAGCTATAAAAGCTATATTTAAATTTAATATGTGCTGTATTATTTCAAAAATCTTCACCAAAATATATTTAACATATGAAATTATTTTATCACATTAATCCCCAAAAAAGATTGAAAAATAATATTTTACACACTTATTATATATATTTATTTCATCTTATAGAATATTGCAAACTTTACTTAAATTCATTTAAGATTTAATAAAAAATTGCTTATTGAGAGTTTTTCATATTAAAAATTAAACTTATTTTTAAGTTTGTAAATTATGAAACAAGCTCGTTAGTTATTAAAAATGTATAATACATTTTTTATAAATGTTATTGATTTTATTAAATAATAAAATTATGTCAAAATTATTATGAAATTTGATAAATTTTATCTGTCCTAAAGCTAATCATTAGCTTACCAGAAGAGAGTATTAGAAAAATAGGTAAATTGCTATTTTCATTTTTAAGTTCTATATTTTTCTCAATGATATAGTTAAGGTCAATATATCTCAATTAATTTGATTCAATATCGCAAATAGTTATGTATTTTTGCTAACTACCATTATTATAATACTTTTGCTATAAAATATATTTAGAATCTCTGATATTTACAAAATTTATATTTTGCTATTATTCAAACTTAAAATTAGTTTTAATTTATTTTTTAATTTCAAATCTCATCTTTCTATCAAATTCTATGTAAGAATTTTAGTAAAACATTTAAAGAATATTATTTTAGGCACCTAAATGAATATCAGAAAATTCAATATCAATTTCATATATGTGAGCTGATTTCCAAAGGATAAAGTTTATCAATTTAAATTCATAATTTTTCATACTCAATGAGTAAAAAAATAAAAAAATATTTTTGTAATAATATTTTTGTCTGTGTGGCAACTCTTTGATAAAAATTAAAATATATTCATTTTTTTATTAGTAAAAGTATGATAAAATGTGCTTAGTGTACTCGGTTATGTGAATTGTTTATTCAATTACCATCTATTTAGTAGCATCGTAAATAGCAAAACATTATCCTTTGTTGTTTAGGTAAATCAAAGGTAAAAATATATTGTTATTTTAAGAATCACATTGAAACTGAGAAAAGCTAACTATTTGACTTTAAAGTCTTTTTACCTTCGATTCTTATGGCTAATTTTATAATTCAAGCGAATTCAAAGTAAAATATTGGTCATCCTTTTTTAAATAAATCCATTCTGACTTTTAAAGATTAAGCTAGCATTGTTAAACGTTTTAGATTTGACTCTCATAGCAAAATTATTAATGATTCAGTTTATTATTTTCTAATTTATAAACAAATGCAGTAAATTTATTTTAAAAAATTAGCTGATTAGCATTTTAAAAAATTTCTTTGTAATCAGATTAATCTATTTCTTGTAAAATGTATTAAGCTTATTTCTTACTTTCTTCTTTAAACTAATAAAATGCTAAGCTCTGAATATTCATGTCGGTATAAATAGGGTATGTCAGCAAATTATCGTAAATGATTGGAGGCAGAGTATTAAATATATGACATTCGTGATAAAATTTGAAATTTGTTTCTTTCAACTAGTAAGAGTAAGATAAATTTCTACAACCCTTCTTTTTAAAAATTTTAAATTCATAGTAATGATTGTAGCATGATTCAGATGGAATATATAATTTATCCGAAAAGCTAACTATATTTTAGTTATTTATGAAAAAGCCTAATTCATACTTTGATTTCCATACTATTTCATTAGGTATCCTTAATTATTCTATTTTGAATAAGTTTTGCTCCTTCCAATCCTAAAGAACGTAACCATACTATTTTGCTTGAATCAAAAATGTCCAATTTGAAAACTTTTTTCTTTGTCTTTCTTTAAGTTAAATTGGAACAACCAGAATTTTTTGAACACCAAAATGTTTCAATTCTACTTTCTTTTATTGTAATGATTGACTCTAATAGAAATTAAATATATTGGTTTATCTTAAAATGTCTAAATTGTGCATATTTAGTTAATAAATTATATTTTCAGCAATTACAAATAAAATTATTTTATTGTCATCGTCTTCATTATAGCCGAGTAGATTTCTATTTTTATTTTTGCCAAAGTAGTATTTAAATTCACTTGAAGTTACTGGAAGCAGTCTTAAAAGTAGCGTTTTTGGAAATTTATATTCTAATCTATTTGAAATTACTATCTATTTATTTATATCAATCTTTATAATATATGTCTTATATAAGTAATATATTAGACCAGGCTCTATATAATCTATATGTTAATCATCATAATCTTAATTTGGATATTAGCAATAAATATTTTCTACATTATGCTATAGAATTAAACTCAAATCAAGATTAAAGATATTTAATTCTATTTTAAAATGGGATTTTATGCATAAGAATAGATATTTCCCTCCAACAATTTCTCCATATATAGTAAAATATTAGTTATCCTGCTGCTTATTTGTTTTTTGATAATAATAATAATCATCATCATCAAATAATGAAAAATTAAAAGACGAATCATCATTACAGCAGCTAAGTTTTGGACTTTGTTCTCTTTGTTTTTGTTTGTCTTCCTTAATTTTTCTTTTTTCCTCTTCAAGATAATAACTAATATCAGGATAAGAAACTTTTTAAAATGCTTTTACCGAATAATCTTTAAAGTTTACAATCTATAATATTACATAATCGTCAGCCTTGTCATAAATATACATGCAATCTAACAAATTGATTTATTTATTATCAATATTAATTTCAAGTTTTTCTCTCTAATATAAATAAGTGGGCAAAAACAAAGCATTTCCTTAAAAATTAAAATTTTTTATTTAAATCCTATTTAAAGGAAAAATTTGGTCTTCAATTGATAGTTTTTTAATGTTCATTTCAAAATTTTTACTCATAATAAATTCTTCATATTTTGTTCTATTTAAAAAGCTCATTTTTATTTTTCTTTATTGAATTTTTATTATTTTTTATTAATTTATTATATTATATAATATAATTGCGTTTTACTTTTATTATGTATATAATCTCTTTGTTTATTATTACATCTATTTCTTCAAAAATTTACAGAAGAAAGAATTAATTTATTAAAATAATCTTTTCGCTTAACTTAAATACTCTATTAGTATATCTATTTAATTTATTATAATTTAAAACATATTTACACATGTTAAATTATTTTTTTAAAAGCATTTTTTTATTAAATTTTTGTAAGAATTATTGCATATTGCTATTTTCTGATAAATATTTATGTAGTAGGAAATAAACATTTAGTAGAATAATAAATATTATATTAAAAATTTAAAGAAAATTTAAAATAATACACTTTTTTTGGGTAAAAAAGATACTTAGGGAATGCCTTAATTAATGAGCATTTACAGTATATAATAGTGCTTTAATTATGTTGATTGATTATTAATATATTATATTTAATAGATTCAAATTAAATTCAAATAAAATAATTATTTATCTATTAGGATATTAATTAAAAACCATTTAATTACTTTTTTTAAATAAAAAAATTATAATAGATAATTAGCTATTACTTTTATGTTTCTATTTAATTTAAAGGTTTTATATTCTAAAAATGTTGAAATTTAATAATTGATATCATTTAGAAATATAGAAGATTTATTATATCAGATTTTATCAACTATTTAATTAAAAACGAATTTTTTTTGAGATCTTATATTTTATATAGAAAAAAGAGCAGCTACTTCTATCATAATTTATTAGAACAGTAAAAAGATAATAATTTAATTTATTCTCAAAAAAAAACTTAAATAAGTTTAAGTATGAAGTTAATTAAGAGTAAATTTAACTAAATAAAATAAAAATACTTAAATAATATTCTGAAAGCATTAAAAAATGGATAAAGATAATATTAACATTATTAACTCAATAACTAAACCATAGAAGAAGTTATCAGTTTCAAATAAAACAGAAGCCAAAAAGATTTCTCAACCCTCTACTTTGGCTAAAAAAACTACATCAAACACTTCTAAAAATCTTTCTAACTAAGTCAAGACTTCTCCAGAAGTTCAATAATTGATTTCTTAAGTAATTAAATAAGCATCTTTAAAGCCAAAGTCAGTTGCTGTTTAAAAATAATCTTTAGCCTAAAACCCTATTAAAGCGAAAGCTACATAGCTTAAATCTGCAGTTTCAAAATAACTTACTTCATTTTAAAAATCTGATATCTCTATTCAAAAGGAAGAAAAAATATAAAAGCTAGATACCAAAACTATGCTTCGAGAGTAAGAAATTAAACCTGACTTATAACAAATGATTAAAGATGCTAAAAAACCATCTTATGATTTGGAAAAAGGTTTAACATTTGAAATCAAAACTCTTAACAAGCATTTCTAATTCAATAATGAATAAGATTGCAATATTCCTATCATGGTCTCAGTTAAGACTTAAGATTCTACTAACGATATTTTAGAAGAGTAAAAGGAATAGGTAAAATAAGCAGAATAGTCAAGACCAAGCATAGATTTAGTTTGTGTTATTGATAATTCAGGATCTATGTAAGGAGAAAAGATTTAAAATGTTAAAACAACACTTCTTTAACTACTTGATATGTTAAATTCTAACGATAGATTATCATTAATTCTATTCAATTCTTATCCTACTCTTTTATGTAACTTAAGAAAAGTTGATGATAAGAATACACCAAATATTTAGAAAATTATCAATTCTATAACTGCTGAAGAATACACAGACATCAATAGTGGTATGCTCATGGCTTTTAATATTTTGTAAAAGAGACAATTTTTCAACCCAGTTAGTTCTATTTTCTTGCTTTCTGATGGCCAAGATAATGGAGCTGATGAAAAAATTAAAAAATATATCAATTCAAATCAATCATTGAAAAATGAATGCTTTTCTATTCACTCATTTGGATTTGGTTCTGATCATGATGGCCCCTTAATGAATAGAATTTGCTAATTAAAGGATGGTAACTTTTATTATGTTGAAAAAATTAATCAAGTTGATGAATTCTTTGTAGATGCTCTTGGAGGACTTTTCTCTGTTGTTGCTCAAGAAATCTTAATAGAAATTAACCTAAACAGATAAGATAAAAATTTCTAAAAATATTTCTCAAATTGTAAAGTATCTAAAACATATGGAGATATGTGGAAATGTATCAAATAAGATGAGATCTATCAAATAAAAATTAATTAGCTGTTTTCAGGAGTTTCTAAAGACTTTATTATGGAAATAGTTGTTCCGAAATAAGAAGTAAAGATGTTAGAAGATTTTGAGAGAAATTTAGAGATAGTCAAAGGTTAGCTAACTGCTATTCCAGTCGACATACAATACACAACAAAAATAGTGAAAGATAGCAACCTAATTTTAACTTTGTTTTTGTAAAACGAAACTGTTCCAGTAGATTCAGAAATTAATGATGCTGTAGAATTCAACTATCTTAGAGTTTAAGCAGCTGAGGCTATGGAAGTAGCTATTAGTTATAGTGAAAAGTAGTAATACGAATAAAGCTAAGTTGTATTAAAAAGTATTCTGAGCAAAATAGAGAATTCTCATCCCAAAAACAAATAAAAAATTTTAATTCTTAAAAAAGATCTTCTTGATTGCTAAGAGAGTGCCTAGCCAAGAGTTTATGAGAATGTAGGTAAATATAAAATGTTAAGCAAAAAAGTAGCAAACTCTAAGTAGGCTTCATAAGCTGTGGAAGAATGTGATATGTACTAAAACAATATTTAAAAAGTAATGGTTATGTGTATAAAAAAAAAGAAGATGTGAGCAAATAAATGTCTTTTAAAAATAAAATAATTTAATTAGATATTTTAAATTAAAAATTGATCAAATTATATTAAATTATTATTAATAATTAATACTAATGAATTATATAAAAATTTATTTGTGTATTTTAAAAACATTCAAACTTTAATAAAAAATTAATTTAATTCTTCTAATTATTACAAGACTTTAATTAATTTAAGAATTTCTTAATTTTTATAAAAGAAAATAAATAATTTTGAATATTTTGATAAAATTTAAAATATTTTAATTAAAAATACAATTCAATCACTTTCAATAAATAATCTATAGTTTCACCAGTTAATTAATATTACTTAATAATTACATAAAGTATTTATTTATTTTGATTATTTTATTTGAATAATTATATTAGATAAATATTTATTAAGATTATTGGATCTAATAACCAGTTCATTTTTAGATTAAGATTTTTAAAAATTCAATATTTTACTCAAATTAAAAATTTTAACTGTAAAAAAATTTTTACTCTCAAAATTTGAAAAAATATTTATGAATTTTGATTAATTCTAGTAAGCAGTTTAAAAACAAATACAAAGAAAATAATTAAAATATAGAACAAAAATCTTCATGAGTAATATAATAATCATTTAAAATATCACAAATCATGACATCATCAATGGTTGGTAATATTTCAAATGCAGAAACAGCTACATATAACATTTTTTGAATTATGATGATTGATTATTTTTTATTATTTTAAATCCCTTCTAATTAAATTTCAAATAAAATGATTATTTATCTTTTTATTTATGATATGGATATTAAAAGCCATTTTATTTACTTTATTTTAAAAACTAAAAAATTATAATAGATAGTTGGCTTGATTTTGATGTTTCTATTTAATTTAAAGGCGTTATATTCTAAAGATATTGAAATTTAATAATTTAAATGAAATAGAAGATTTATAAGATTAGATTTTATCAATACTATTAGCTATTTAATTAAAAAGAATGCTTTGATTTGCATCTTATATTTTATATAGAAAAAAGTGTAGCAATTTGTATCATAATTTACTAGTGCAATAGAAAAATAATAACTTAATTGCCTCTCCATCAAAAAAAATTTATTATAGAAAAATAAATCTATAGAATTGTTTAAATATGAAGGCTATTAAGACAATTAAGATGTAATTTAATTTAACTAAATAAAATAAAAATAACTTAAATAATAATCTGAAAGCATAAAAAAATGGATAAAAATAATATTAACACTGTTAACTCAATAACTATACCATAGAAGAAGTAATCAGTTTCAATTAAAACTGAAGCCAAAAAGATTTCTCAACCCTCTACTTTGGCTAAAAAAACTACATCAAGTATTTCTAAAAATCTGTCTAACTAAGTTAAGACTTCTCCACAAGTTCAATTAATATCTCCAGTAATTAAAAAGGCAGTATTATAGCCATAATCAGTTGTTGTTTAAAAACAACCTTTAGCCTAAAATCCTGTTCAAGCCAAAACTATATAACCTAAAACTGTAGTTCCAAAGTCACTTACTTCAATTTAAAAGTCAGATATCTCTATTGAAAAATAAGAAAAAATATAAAAGTTAGATACCAAAACTATGCTTCAAGAGTAAGAAATTAAACCTGACTTATAATAAATGGTTAAAGATGCTAAAAAACCATCTTATGATTTAGAAAAAGGTTTAACATTTGAGATCAAAACTCTTAACAAGCATTTCTAATTCAATAATGAATAAGATTGCAATATTCCTATCATGGTCTCAGTTAAGACTTAAGATTCTACTAACGATATTTTAGAAGAGTAAAAGGAATAGGTAAAATAAGTAGAATAGTCAAGACCAAGCATAGATTTAGTTTGTGTTATTGATAATTCAGGATCTATGTAAGGAGAAAAGATTTAAAATGTTAAGACAACACTTCTTTAACTACTTGATATGTTAAATTCTAACGATAGATTATCATTAATTCTATTCAATTCCTATCCTACTCTTTTATGTAACTTAAGAAAAGTTGATGATGAGAATACACCAAATATTTAGAGTATTATCAATTCTATAACTGCTGATGGAGGCACAGACATCAATAGTGGTATGCTCATGGCTTTTAATATTTTGTAAAAGAGACAATTTTTCAACCCAGTTAGTTCTATTTTCTTGCTTTCTGATGGCCAAGATAATGGAGCTGATGAAAAAATTAAAAAATATATCAATTCAAATCAATCATTGAAAAATGAATGCTTTTCTATTCACTCATTTGGATTTGGTTCTGATCATGATGGCCCCTTAATGAATAGAATTTGCTAATTAAAGGATGGTAACTTCTATTATGTTGAAAAAATTAATCAAGTTGATGAATTCTTTGTAGATGCTCTTGGAGGACTTTTCTCTGTTGTTGCTCAAGAAATCTTAATAGAAATTAACCTAAACAGATAAGATAAAAATTTCTAAAAATATTTCTCAAATTGTAAAGTATCAAAAACATATGGAGATATGTGGAAATGTATCAAATAAGATGAGATCTATCAAATAAAAATTAATTAGCTGTTTTCAGGAGTTTCTAAAGACTTTATAATGGAAATAGTTGTTCCAAAATAAGAAGTAAAGATGTTAGAAGATTTTGAGAGAAATTTAGAGATAGTGAAAGGTTAGCTAACTGCTATTCCAGTTGACATACAATACACAACAAAAATAGTGAAAGATAGCAACCTAATTTTAACTTTGTTTTTGTAAAACGAAACCGTTCCAGTAGATTCAGAAATTAATGATGCTGTAGAATTCAACTATCTTAGAGTTTAAGCAGCTGAAGCTATGGAAGTAGCTATTAACTTTAGTGAAAAGTAGTAATACGACTAAGGATAAGTTGTTTTAAAAAGTATTCTGAGCAAAATAGAAAATTCTCATCCTAAAAATAAAGAAAAAGTATAAATTCTTAAAAAAGATCTTCTTGATTGCTAAGAAAGTGCCAAGCCAAGAGTTTACGAGAATGTAGGTAAATATAAAATGTTAAGCAAAAAAGAAGCAAACTTTAAGTAGGCCTCATAAGCTGTGGAAGAATGTGATATGTACTAAAATAACATTTAAAAAAAAATGGTGATGCATTTAAAGAGTAAGAAAATGTGAGCAATACTATTCATTCAAAATAACATATTTAAATTAGATATTCTAAATTTAAAATGGATAAACTTATATTAAATATAATATAAATACTTTATACTAATTAATTACATAAATACTTATAAGTGTGTTTTTATAACATTCAAGCTTTTATAAATAATTAAATTCTTCTAATTACTTTAGGATATTAATTGATTTAAGAATTTCTTAATTTTTATGATAAAGAATTAATTATTAATTTTTAATATTTTCATAAAATTTAACATATTTTATTTTTAAAATAAATCATTTAATTATTTTCAATAAATAATTTATAGTTTTATCAATTTATTTTAATTAGTACTTATAATTAAAGTATTTATTTATTTATTTTCATTTTTTTTAACAGCCATTTTAGATAAATAAATACTCAGATAAAAGGATTAATGTACTGTACATTCTGATTGATTAAGATTTTTGAAAAATCCATTTTTTACTCAAATTATGATTCTTGATTTATAAAATGAACATTTAGATCTTAAATAATAAATGATAGTTCTCGAAAATGTATGGTATATTATTTATTTGTTAAGTTTATATGAAAAACTTAGAAAAATAAAATTTTCTATAAACTTTTTTGTTATTATTAAAATTGAGATAAATTTTAGATAAGAGGAGCATTATTAATCACAAAAAACTCCACTTATATATTTATTTTGTTTTTGCAAACGATATCATCAAAAAATATTTAGCTTTTTAAATTGATAAATTAAAATTATTTTGTTAATAAAAGCTAAACAAAAATACAAAGCGAAATTAATTGATTTATTTTATAAAAAAATATTTTTTGTAGTTTTTTAAATCTAAAATAAGAATCATAAAAATGTATCAATTTTATTAAATTAGCAAAGTAGTTTTTTTAGATAAAAAACAGAAATTAAATATAAAATATTTTTAAGAGTAATTATTTTTAATAAAAAACATTTTAAAATAACATTTATTTTTGTTATGATGAATTTATTTATTTATTTCAAAATGTAAAAATGATGTGTAAATTAATATTCAATATAATATTTGGTACATATACATATAAAAAAAGAGTAAGTATAAGTAATAAATTAAATGAGTTATTTATCTTTGATTTAAAATAGATTGCACTAAATGCCTCATCTTAATAAGAATAGTATTTTTCTACATAAGGTATAAAAATCAATAAATTTTAAGGTAAAAAGATTAAAATGAAAAAGAAAAACAAATTAAATATTGTAATCAATAAATGCCCCAATAGGATACTAAGTACATAAAGGATTATGTACTATCCTTGAAAATAATCCATTAAATTTAATTAACTGATTGATGATGGAATAAATAAGCCTACAAAATTAATATTATTGAGAAGTATCTTATGGTCATTAAATTTTCAAAAATTAATATTCTTAAAATATCAAATAATAATTGACTATTTAATATAATTAAAATAAAAATTCGATACCAATTTTAAGGATATTAATTAATATAAAAACATTACTACTTTTTAAATTATAAGATTAACAAAATTCCATATTAAGATTTGATAGCAAATAAATAAATAAATGTTAGATAGCTTGTTGTCATACTACTTTTTAAGATAGCTAGATGTATTTGGAACATAAATCACTCTTAACTACAAAAGAGATCCTTAATTCAGGACCTCTTTCGGTGGAGGAATCACTGTTTGTTGTATTTTTTTTATAGCTGTTATTTGCTTCTCAACAGTAATTATTATCTCATTTTTAATTCAAAATAATGTTTTAAAAAACATCATATTCAAATTTTTTACTACCACCTTAAACATCTTAAGCATCATAGGATGATATAAAAGCTTTAGATAAACCTACTCATTGTCATTTATCAATAAGCGATATGCATATTAACAAAAATGTATTTCATTTAAACACACATTAATCTTAAATTATTATAAATAGCTGAACGACTTGTTTTAAAAGAGTAATTATTTAGCATATTAAAGGCTGATATATCTAATTAAAATTTTAAAAATCATATAGCCTAAGTTAGCTTTGTACAATCAACAAGTTACAGTGTTTAACCAGATAGTATATTATTTGATAGCAACTAATTTATGATAGCAATTTAATATGATCAGCCTAATTTTATAAAGAGGCCTTATGTGAATATAACTTTTTAGCAGTCACATTTCCACAGATTTATAAATGGCACCACAGTTAAGAACAAAGTATTGATGTTTAAAGGTCTAATATTTTTTCAATTTTTTAATATTTGAATAACTAATTAGACAAATATAGACCTTGAACCTTGTACAATAGATCACTTTATAGGTCTACCAAGTTATAATTAAAATTGGACTTACACTTTTTAATTAGAAAATCTTTAAGACTTTCTATGCCTAAAGTAAAAAATTGAATATTAATTTTGTTTATTGATTATATGAATATTGTATTTAACCAGAAAAGGAACTACGTTCTAAATTGGGGGGATTTTCGAAAATGAGGATTTTTATTATGTGAAATTCTCTATATCTAAATGCATAAATAATACCTCGAATAATTCTAATAAAGCTTGGAATCCTGTTTGCGAAAGCCATGATGTAGTAGCTGCAAATTAAAATTAAGATTCTAGAATCAGATTTTACATTTCCAATAATTTGCTTAACCCTGAAAGAGCTTAAAATTCAATCAGTTCTTATTTAGATTCAGCTTTATTTAATGTTTAGCAAGGATCAGTAATATTATTTATATTAAATAGAATTATATATATATTATATAAATATATTTTTAATATTATTTATATTTTAGATGTACACAACAGCCAACATGTATATAAATTCATAAACTCTCATTACTGATGAGAGTATATTTCCAATTTCAAATGTAAATACTGTAAATTTAATGCAGTACAAAGTTAGTGAAACTTGGTAGTAATATGCTATTGGAAACTTTGACACTTTTTGTGATATTTATTTTAGGAGAAGCTATTATTCTACAGTAATTCATAAAAGTTATCTTAAACTAGCTCAAGTTATAAGCTATATTGGAGGATTTAGCCAAGTTTTCATATTAATATCGGCCTTTTTAGGTAAAATTGTTTTAGAAATTAATTATTTATTTGTTGATTTATTTCTTTTTAAGTGAGAAAATATAATAGCTATAATTTGTATTTAGAACTAGCAAATAGATTATATGACTTCGATATTCCAAACTTGGAAAATACCAAAGAAAATACTCACAAAACTACTATTTATAATAATAGTGCTATTGATAGCAACATTAACAATAATACTAATGAGAACAATCATTAAAATACTTCCTAACATGTAAGTGTTCCTAAAGAATAAACAAAAATAAATCTATAAAATACTTCTTAAGAAGATAAAAATAATCTCCAATTTCCTCAATTAAATTAAGAAGTATTATTGGACCTAAAAAATTAATAAATTAATCCTTAAATATCATTTCAGTAACTTGATGAAAATCCAAAAAATTTAAAAGATTAACAAACAGGAAAAGAACAGTAAATAACATAATTTGTTCCTCTTGATTAAATTAGGAAAGTTTTAATGGAAAAAGGTATAGGAAAATAGTATTATTAAACTGATTATTTTAGTGAAAATACAGAAAGCGATTAGATTTAATTTTCAAAATAATAAAACAATATAAAAAATATTAATTTAATCTAAAATTAGCTAAAAAACAATAGATTAAAAACTTTTCAAAGTAAAAATAATAATAATAATTTGTTTGTCTAAAATAACAATAATAAATAAAATTAATAAGTGATAAATAATTTTAATTAATCAATAAATTAGAATGAAGATAAACCAAAAGAAAATAGTCCCTAAAAACTTGAAGAAAATAATCCCTAAAAGCTTGAAGAAAATAATCCCTAAAAGCTTGAAGAAAATTTTGAGTCATAAATTGGATAAAAAAATGAGGACTTATCGTTTTAAAGTATTAACTAAGATTTTTAAATGAAAAATAAAACATTTCCATCTAGTAAATTCTAAAGCTATAAAGAGAATACTTAAAATTCTATATTTATTAAAGACCTTTCAAAGATTGACAAAACATAACCAGAAAATAATATATTATCTCAAAGAAGCAATTTTAAATACAGCTATTCCTCTAGGAAAAATTTATTTGAAAGCACTGATAAAAACCCTTAGTTGTAGATAAAAAGGGTTGTTTCATCTTTTGGAGCATCTCCAAATAACAAAAATATGACCAAAATAGTGTAGGAAAAATATGGAGGAGCAGTTGAATAGTTTTTGGAAAATAAATTTAAATCAATAATATCGAGAGAAAATAAAATTTGGGTAGATTTTAAATATTTCATGAATTAATTGACTTGTGGAAAGTTTTTCAATAGCGACCATATAAAATTAATTAATAAAGCAAAAAATTTAGTAAGCGAAGATCTTGATATCTTTAATATTCTAGACAGATAAAAGGAGGTAGAAAAAATGAAAAAATTATTTTTAAATGAAGATTAGCAAGTGCTTTTTAATTTTTTCCCAAAGCCTATTATTTCAATTAAAAGTAATTAAAATTAATTGAGTATGAAAGATTTAAAATAAGAATAAATTGATTTACAAAAAAGTGTAAGTTAAGTTTAAAAGTAATCAAAAAAGCTGAATCTCACGTTTAAACAAACTAGAACTGTAGCTAAGGCCATTATTAAATTTAAAAAAGCTAAAAATTCTAATATTTCAAACTATCTAAAACTATTTAATCATTATTTGAAGCTTTCTTAAGAGCAAAATCAGGAAAGCAAGTAAATACGTTATATTTTTCAAAAAACTTTATTTCAATTTTATTTTTAAAGTAACATTTAAACAGCTATCAATAAAAAATTAATACATCTTCTTGGAGAAGAAATGAGAAATATATTTGAAGTTGCAAAAAAGTATTAAATGAAATTATATTTTATAATATTCATATATTTTTTAAAAAAAGAATGCAGCAAAAGCCTACCGAAATCTAATAAGCTAACTAAAATAACTAGTAGCTTTTACCTTCTTAATATAATTAATAATCAACAAAAATAGAAAATATGTTTAACACAGATTAGCCTTTAAATACCTAAAACCCTCATCAAATTATTTAAAGTAGCAATTTCCCTTAAATTTAGTAATAAAGCTCTAAATTGATTACATTTGACTCACTATTTGCATCCTCAAACAATTTAAAAGACTGTAAATAAATTAATTTGTAAAAATAACTATTTCCACAATAAATAGAAATTTAATTGTAAGAAAACAATCAAATATTTGAGAAAAATCTGAATGAAAAAATGTTAAATGAGGGAAAAAAATGAAACAATATTTTTTTTAAACAAGAAAACAATTGTGGATATTTTAATATTTCAAATAAAAATTAGTTAAATTTATAATAAAATATATTCTATATAACTCTTAACTCAATTGATGTATTTCTAAAGTGATAATTAATCTATCAATAATACCATCTTTTATATCTTTCAGACAAACAAAATTTAAAATTTAAATACAAATAATTATATACTGTATATCCTCATAAATTAATGCTTTTTATTTTTTTTGAAAATTTAAAAAATTTACTCAAAAATCATGAGTATAGATAGCCTATCCAATATTAAAAAGGCATTTAACTCTAGATAAATCATGGTTAATAACTCAAATTTATATAAATCAATTTATTAATTTTAAATCTATAATATTTTTTTTTATAGTATATTTATTATTGCTTAAGTTATGCCAATTAAAATTCAAGTGGCGTCTTTCAAAAATCCAAATATCTATCTATGGATTTTTGGATTCAAAATTTTTAAAATGGATTGGATTTTTTCCTTATTTATCAAAAAAAATATATTTATGATGTTATTAAAGCCAATTTTCATTATAAAGCTTCTTTGATTTAGCATTTTTACCTATTTCTTTTCTTTAGTTTTGCAAAAATAGATAATCAATCAATAAAAATGAAGAATAAATTATTTATTTAAAATATAAAATTAAATAATTGTAAACATATTATTTTTTACCTTCAAAATGAAACAAAAAAATAATGAAGTGTAAGCAAACAAAAACAAAAATATATAGTTATTATTTTAAACACAAATTTTCTTGAATCTAAAATTAGTTTACATTATTTATTTATTAAATAATAATTCATTAAAAACTAATTATAATTATTTTTGAGAACGTAATTATTTTATTTTTAGAATTGAGAAACCAAGAATATTTTAAATTTTAAAGTTTTGCTTTTTTCAACAGATTCCTATATTTCTTTTAAATTTCTTGATGATGAATGCTTTGGCTATTTAAAATAGATTTTATTATTTATGAATTGCTTACTATTCAAAATAAATTTGCATGAATATATTTATAAAAACAATAAGCTTTAATTTTTTAAATCTGTAAAAACAAATTAAATTACATTTTTTAATAAACAATTATTATAAATTAAATAAGTTAAGTATATTTCTTACATTTGTATCCTTCTAATTTTTGAAAAATTAAGAAAGAAAAAATTTGGATTTATTGATTAGAATTAACCTATAAAAAATACATTTCTTTTATTTTTGAAAAAATCTTAAATTAATATTAGAAAAATGTTGGAATTTTGTTTACCTTATTTTATAATGAAGCACTTCGATATATTTGGTGCATAAGTGAGTTTAAGTTATACTAAAGATAATTTATTTAGAACGCCATTTGGAGGTAGTATCACATTCTTTTGCTTCTTCTTTATCATAATCTTATGCTACACAAGTGTAATATCTTCATTATACTTAAAAAATGTTAACTTTTTTGTAAATTTGAAAAGATAGCCGAATTGTTTGCTAAAAGTAATAAGATTAATTGAAAAAAGCATTTATATATTCATTTAAAAACGCTTAATAGCATAAGTAAATTACACAGTATCTACTAACTACAATACTGAGCCATCTACAGTTAATCTTGGAGCACTTACTTAAATGATTGCAATATCATACGATTAAACAAATTTCATTACTCGTCCTATGGTCAATATTACATTATATTCAGGATAAAATCATAGATATCCTAATGGTACATTAGTTCAAAAAAGAGTATATTATTTGATAAGTAAATAAGTAAATTTATAATACTTACTGTTTTTTTTTTGAAAAGAATGCTTTGTATCTCGAACCATGTACTCTCAATCATTTTATCAACCTTCCTAGCTATAACTCAAATTGGACATAAATATTTTATGAATAAAATTTATAAGATTACTTATGCTTATAGTAAACAAACAAACTCAAAATAAAATATAATCTTATAAAATAATATATAAAATAGAAAAAACTAAAGCTATTAAGTTGGAGGTGTTTTTGTCAATACTGATTTTTATTTCTTAAAATTCTCAGTTTCAGCTTGTATAAATTCAACTTCTTAGACTTAAAACCCTTGGAATCCTGTTTGTGAGTAACCTTCTATAATTTAATAAAGCGTAAATTAATACTCGAGAATTAGATTTGTGATTTCAAACAATATATTAAATCCCGAGAAACCAACTGGCTCTATCACCTCTTTTCTAGATTCTAAGATTTTTAATATGCAATTAGGTTAGGTAATTAATTAATTAATTAATTAAAATTAGATGAAAAATATAAAATAAACAAATTGAAAAAAAACAATATTATATTCAAATTTATTCTCATATTTCTTTCTCAAATGTAAAATATACTAATACCCACCCATTATATGTAAATCTAATTTAATTTTGGTATAAAGTAACTAAATATGATACTAAAATCTATTTGTATATAAATTTTAATAAATGAGGTAGGTTTTACGGTATTTAACATAAGATAAAATAATTTAAATAAATATACCAATAGATAAAAATTTTAATTTAATTAATTTAATGAAAACTTTATATTTTGTTACTTTATAAAATTTTAATTACTAAATAAGATGTACACAACAGCAAATATATTCATAAATTAATAAAAAATAACTACAGACGAGAGCGTATTTCCTATTTCAAGCTTACATACAGAAGAACTACTCTAATTTAGATAAAGTGATGTATAATAATAAAATTCAGTAGGAAACTTTCCTGTCTACGCAGATTTTTACATTTAAAGAAGCAATTACTCAACAAATGCTTATAAAAGCTTTTTGAAATTAGACTAGGTGATCAGTTATATTGGTGGTTTTTGCCAAATATTCTTTTTGGTTTCAGCCTTTTTAGGTATGGTTTTTTTATCTGTAAGTGAAAAATTTAATTATTTTTTTAACTTAGTAAGCAAATATAATACTTATATATTTTACAATGAGCTGGCGAATCGTCTATATGATTTTGATATCTAAAAAGATTAAAAAAGCTAATAAAATAAGGGCAGAGCAAATAAAATTAATCCTACATGTGAAAATTTGCATAGTAAAGTAGAAAACTAAAATTTTTTATCTCCAATAAAGGCAATTTAAAGAATAAATAATATTTCAAAAGACAATTATTTGGCAACTACTCCAAGTCATTTAGCTCAAATAAAAAGCTAATCTTAATTTAAAGAGAATAAATTAGTAAAATAAAATGAAAATAACTTCAATTAAAATTAAAATAACTTAACAATATAAAATGTGGATGAGCATATTAAAACTCTAAATGACTCTAATATACCCTTGTATCTTCAAAATATTGATGTACCTGGATTAGTTCAAACATAAAACTCCATTTAAATTAAATGTCATAAAAATATCACATAAGGTGAACAGCTAAAAATACTCAACAAGAATTCTGATTCCCCAAAATGTATGCAAGCAAACCAAAATAAACAGATTTTAATTTCCAATCCTTAATTTAAAACTTAAAAATATATTCAAGATATTAATAAAGAAAAGCTGTAATTAAGGAAAATAAAAACATAGAGTTCCTGCATTAAATTTAATTCAGAAAGTACTCCAGAATAAACTAAAAATTTAGTTAATTAAAGCTTAATAATTTCAAAAAAAACTAATGATCCACACAAATTAAGTAATTCTGCATAAATATTTTTGCAATCATAAATCAAATAAGTCATAGAAAGAAAAAGAAATTTATTGATAGACTTTAAATACTTCATGAATTAATTAACATGTGGTAAATTTTTTAATACTCCTGAAATTAAATTACTAAATAAAGCTTTTAGTTTAGTGAGCTAAGATCTAGATATATTTACAGTTTTGGAAAGATAAAAAGAAATAGATAAATTGAAAAAACTCTTCTTAAACGAAGATTAATTAGCCTTATTTAATTTTTTCCCAAAGCCCGTTATTAAAATAGTTGATGATAATGCTATCTTGAGTCTTTCGTAAATTAAGAAAGAGGAGGAAGAAATAGCACAAAGTGTTAAGATGATACAAAAAAATAAGAAAAATATAAGAACTAAAATAAAAAATTTTGGAATAATAGTAAAGGCTATAATTAGATTTAAGTAAGGAAGAAAAGCTAAAGTTTCTTGTTACTAAAAACTATTCAATCATTATCAGAATCTTTCTGAACAAACAACTGAAGAGTAAAATTAATAATTTTTTATATAAACTTTAAATTAAATATTTTTAATAGTGATTTTTAGTAGAAACTGAACAAAAACTTGATTAACCTTCTTGGAAAAGAAATGAAAGAAATCTTTTAAATGACAGATAAGTAATATGATTTTAATTTCGTATTTTAAATCTTTTATTTTAATTTAAAGAATTTAGTAAAAACGTGAACTATACCAGAAACAATTAAGACCTTAACAAAATAGTTAACCTTGCTAATTAGAACAAACAGTTGAAAAGTTCGTTAATGATATTGAGCCATATCAAAATAATCACTTTTAGTATGATTGTGTCTAAAAATTATAAAATGATAACAACGAATTTGGTTTAAATTAAAACAGCATAGAAAAGTATCCACATAAACTCAACTAGGCAGGATTAATTCTTTTTACAGATAATGAAAACAGCTTTTAATTTTCTTTAAGCTAAAAAAATAACTAATTGTAAATGAATTAATAATAATGATTATTACAAAGAAAATATTAACAATAGAGTGGACTGAAATTATTTTCAAGTTACTGAAACTAATTCATTTTTTTTAAATTTAGATTAATTAAATTATAAATTAGAATCCAATGTTATCAGTTTAAGCATTCAAATCTAAATTAAAGGATAAAATAATGACTGATCATCTCTTTATTCAAAAATAAATTCATTTGTATCAAGAGCTTCGTTTTTTCATATTGATAAAGAATTTATATATAAAGTAAATAATTTATTTATCTTATCCTTTTTAAATAAAGAAAATATGATAATGCTAAAGTTTTATATATCTATGAGCTACTATACAAAATTTAATAAATGTCTTATCAATTTTTCAATTTTACTTAAAGAAAAAATTATAATTCTAAATTAAAAAAATTAACGCAAACTTATAATAGAAAAAAAAAATACTTAAAATAATTAATTAATTTTTCAAATTCATTCATTTTAAGGAGAGTTATTTATTTTTTGTACTTCGTTTTAAAATATATTTGCAATATTATCTTCTTTTCTTTGTTTAGCTTCAATGCTTTCAGACTAATACAAATTTTAAGATTTTAATGGTTCTGGTTTTATACCATCTAAATAACTGGCTTATTCTTATCAGTTAATTTCTGACTAATTTTTGTTTTTAAAAAAAAATTCTGTAATTTTATTTTCTAAATTCATATTTTCAAGTTCCTAATTAAAACATTGTCTTACTTAATTTAATGTATTTATTTCCTAATGGTCCATTATTGTTGTTCCTTATTCTATGGTTTTTGTTGATTTTTTATCTAAATTAAAAATTTGGCCTTGTTATTAGTGAGGTATTATGCTGCTAAGTCCAGTTTATTACTTTTAATTTATTAAATTTATTTTTATATTAAAATTTTACCTTAACAAACTTGCATGAATGGACTATCAAAAATTATATTTGACATATTATTTGATAATTGATTTACGCTGTTTCTGTTAAGCATGAGAGATTGTTAATTAGTACTCTATAATTCTTCAAATTAATATTTTTAATTTTCCTAATTAAAGTCATATTTAGTACTTCTGTTGTCTATTTTTACACTACCTTTTGGTGTGAATATAATATAATTTAGAATATCAAATGAGCTAAATAAAATTTACTTATTGAATATTTCATTTTATTAATTGAATAGCTTATCATGAACTTTAGCTTTTTAGTGAAAAATGCCAACAAGACTACTACTTGATTATAATTGAGAACTTTAAACATTTTCTTTCGAATTTGATAGTTAAGAAGATAAACCAAAAATTTTATCTCTAATTATTCCTCTTTCTTTATCTACTTTTATATTTTACTGAAGTTTTTTAATTTTTTTCCAGTTAAAGAATGTTTTTATGCTAATGTTTTTTTAAATATGTAAAAATTGTTTTAAGCATGAGCATAATTAAGATATTTTTTCTTTAATATTATCAAACTATTTTTTGAAAGTTATCTAAATTTTAGCTTTTATAACTTCAAAAAACATAAAAGCAAGGTAACTATTGTGTATCCCTAGCAGTATAATATAAAATATCTAGGACTAAACAGTATCAGGTTTACTATATAAAAATATATTCATAAGGACTAATATAATTATCACAACTATTGAATTTCTATCTGTTTATTAAAAGTATATCATTTAATAAAGAGTATATTTTACTAATACTACTAAATAAAGTATGAAAACTATAAGTGCTATCACCAATTTGTTTGCTTTTATATAAATAGTTCATATAAATTAAAAATAAATAAATTATTTTAAATTAAAAATTTTAAATTAATTCAGATAAATTCAAAAATATTTACAATTTATTAAATTAACTAAGTAAATTAAAAAAAATAATTGTTTAGTGTATTTAATTTTTTAAATTATCAATTCATTTATATTAATTTAGGTATTTGAAAATTAATTTTTTTATTTATTTTTGTTGAAGTAAAAATAAAATGATTACTGTAAGGATCTCCATAAAAGTTATAGATACAAACGATTACTATTTTCATATAACTTTTTACAAATTCCCAATAAAAATTTTTTGCTTTATAATCTTTATAGAGGAATCCATAAATAAATTAGCCTTATCTTAGCATGGTCTAACTTATCTTTATTTTTATTGAGCTTAAATAAAAGAAAAAAAGGAATAACAAACCCCCAAATTAAAAGACCTGACATTAAAATAAATCCTATAAATTTCTTGTGAATTTGAGTATAACACTTGAAAGAAATATCTGATAAAATATATTTTTATTAATCCATTTCTCTGCATAACATAGCACCTAGTAAGTTTTATATCATATTTGGTTGCATGAATATAAAAAAAAGACCAAACCACTATAAATATATGACTATTTAAAATAAGTAAAAATATTTTAAATCAAAATCATCTTAATTACCACTTTTGCAAATATTGGTTTTTAAGGATTAATAAATTGCAGCATTTATATAGATGTGTTTGCATTTAATTAAAATTTTTATTTTTATTTGTTTTTGTACCTTTTTTATTAATTTTATCAAATCAATCAGCTTTTTTATATATTATTTATAATTTTCCTTTTCCAAAACAAAAAAATTTATTTTAAGAGTGTAAAAATTTGATTTTTTAAATACTTTTAAATTAATTCTTCTTCACAAAAATACAAAATTTTTCATTTTGTAGGATATTTATAACAAAAATTATTACCATTTTTTTGAATTTTATTGTGTTTATAAAAGAAAAATGGTGTTTCAAAATTTAAATTTATTTTACATTCACAGATTTATGTCGATAAAAATAAAATTTGTAATACTTAAAAATAATTAATCATATTTTATAAATAAAGCTTAATATTTTTCCTAAATTCATACATTTGCTTCCAGATCAATTATTTATTTCTCTATCTTTTTCTTGATTTTTAAGTTTATTTGTAATAGCTTCATTTTGTCTTTGTGGTGTTTCTCTGTTTTCTGGATACAATAAGTTTTAAAAATTTAATAAATCTGATTTTACACTATCTAAATCATAAACTTATTAGTCATTTTATGACTAATTTTCATTTTATTAGGAAAATACTTTAATTGTATTTCCGAAATTTAAATTTTCAAATCCTTAACCAAAACTTTGAGATTTTATTCTTCCTTAATCTGCTGTGTGTATTGTCTAATGATCCATTATAATTGTTCCTTGATTTATAATTTTTGTTGATTTTTTATCAAACTTAAAGCTTTTAACTTTTTTATAGCAAGTAAGCACACTGCTTTGTGCAGTTTATTGCTTTCTATATTCAAAAGAGTCTTCGGTTTAAATACCAAAGTAGTTTTTTGGTGTAAATATTTGATTATATATTTAATTATCATCTGTAAAATCCTTATTTTTTAAATGGTCTTTTTCTATGGATTATAAATCATGAGTAGATTTTACTTATTTTATACTTTATTATTTAATACTTTTAACATCTTCTTTTAGGGAACTTAATTATTATAATTCTATATTTATATCATTCGGATTATTAATTTCAATTGGTTATATTTAATCAGATTAATTATTTAAATCTAATGGATCTATATATTAGTTTTAATGGATATATTTTTAATATTGACCAAAATAATCTTGATTTTGAGGAGTAAATATATTGTCTATTTATGGGGTTTCTTGACTCTATACATTACAAAAATCAGACATTAACTTTGATTAATTTATAATTTGCTCTTTTATTTCATCATTTTACTCTAATTTGATCATATCAAATTACTTTTGAGAACAATTCTTTTATTTAAAGTTATTCTTTTAATAAAATTTTATTTTAGTTAATTAATTTACCATTTCTTCATAACTAATATTTTAAAATTCCTTTTTAAAGTAACTTTATGAGGCACAAATTTCTAAATTACAAGGAGGCTTTTGTTTTATTTAATAATTAATTGAATCAATATCAGAATTAGCTACTTAATCTATTTCTATTTATTCTTCCTATTCTTCTTATTTCATTGGTTTTTATTCTGAAAAAATATTATTTGGTTCATTTTTTGATATAATTAAAGGACTTTCCAATAATGCTAAATAATTTTCAATAGTTCTACTCTAATCTATACTACCAATTATCTAATTTTATATTATTTATAATGATTAATTACTTAAATTCTATTACTTCAATTATTAGTTTAAAATTAATTGCGAAGTAAGATTATTCGATAAAGTTATATTTGTTGATTAAGTCACTCTTTTTAAGCTTTTGCTAATAAAGCCTTCCCTTTTAACTAAATTGCTATTATTTAAGTTTAAACTCTATATCACCATTTATTCTTAATTTTAATTGTTTAAAAGAGGTGACAAATTGTTATTGTTGCTATTATTTGATGTGCTTCCAAACTTAACTTAGTTCTCATTTATTTTGTCTATTAAATTAGATATGAGTTAAATTATTTATTTAAATTAAAACTTTACCTTTAGAAATTTATACATATGGACTTCCAAAAAGTATAGTTTAGTTATTGATTGATATTGATATCTGGTTGATGTTATTATTGTTAATCTAGAGAGATTATTAATTTAATGTATCTGATTTGTCTAATTAAATTATATTTTTTTTCTTACTTAATTCAAGATTATTACTGCTATTATCAATTTTTATGTTTTCTGTTAGATTAAGTAAAATATAATTTAGTATTTAAAATCTTTTAAATCAAATTTACGTTGAAAATAAAATTAACTAATTAAATTAATAAAAAAATATTAACCTTATCTAACTTCATTGTCGCTCAATTTAAGAAGAGGACTTTAAATAATACTTTATGAGCTTACTATTTAACTAGATAAACCAAAAATTTTATCTCTTATTATTCCTCTTTGTTTATCCTCTTTTATGTTATGAAGAAGGTTTCTAATTTTTTTCCAGTTTAAGAATGTTGTTAAGTGTATGTTTTTTTAAATTTTAAAAAATGGTTTTAAGCATGAACAATATTAAGATAATTTTTCTTTAATTTTATCAAACTATTTTTTGAAAGTTATCTAAATTTTAGCTTTTATAACTTCAAAAAACATAAAAGTAAGATAACCATTATGTATTCCTAGCAGTATAATATAAAATATGTAGGATTAAACAGTATCAGGTTTGTTATATAAGTTAATATTCATAAGGACTAATATAATTATAACCACCATTGAATTTCTATCTGTTTTTTAGAAGTATATCATTTAATAAGGAGTAAATTTTACTAACACTACTAAATAAAGTATGAAAACTATAAGTGCCATCACCAATTTGTTTGCTTTTAATATAAGATAAATAGATGTGAATATCAAGTTAAATCTTATAAAATAACTAATATTGATTCATATAAAAATTAATAATCACTTACAGCAGTATGGTAAAACAAAAATAAAAAAATATTGTTTTTTATTTTTCATATTTGAAGTTTTTCAATACTTTTTTTATTTATTTTCTTTCAAAAAAAATAAAAAGATAATGTAAAATAAAATAATTACTGTAAGAATCTCCATAAAAATTATAGATGCAAACGATTACTATTTTCATATAACTTTTTACAAACTCCCAATAAAAGTTTTTTGTTTTATAATCTTAATAGAGGAATCCATAAATTAGTCTTAACTTAGCATGATCTAGCTTATCTTTATTTTTATTCAGCTTATATAAAATAAAAAAAGGAATAACAAATCCCCAAATTAAAAGACCTGGCATTAAAATAAATCCTATAAATTTCATGTGAATTGGTGTGTAGCACTTGAAAGAAATATCTGATAAAATATATTTTTAATTATCAATTTCTCTGCATGACATAGCACCTAGTAAGTTTTATATCATATTTGGTTGCATAAATATGAACAAAAAGACCAAACCACTGTAAATATAAGACTTTTCAAAATAAAATTAGTTTATTAAAATAAAAATGAATTTTAAATAATTAATTTACTATATTGTGTCTCATAAATTTAAGTTTTAAAAATATGATGTATATAATTAACATTCCTGCTAAATATAAAAATGGTATGCTTAAACCCCAAAGTATTCTCATAAAAACAATTGGAATATCCTACTAATTTAAATTTATAAGATAACAGTCCAATGTATATATCATATTTTAAACAGGACTACCTTTTAAATAAATAGATAATTAATAATATTTTTTTAAAAGTGAATTACCAACATATTCTGGGAAAAAAGTTAACCATGAAGGAACAGAAACTTTTACTGTGTTAACTAATTGTGAAATTTAAACGTAATTCATCATTGCCTTCATATTCATATTAGTAGTGTCTAGATACGATGATTTACTCACAGGAGCAAATTTAAGTTTTCTTAGATAATAGCCTATAACAATCATTTCACTAATATCCCATGCAATTCTGATATTTATTAGCACATAAACAACCATTCCTAAAGCTATGAATATTGTTGGAACTAAATTAATAGCCTTTAATAGTTTTGAACACTCCTTACAGTCAAAAGATCCATCAGTATAGTATTTTTAATTCCAAAATTTTCCTTAAATATCGCATTACTCACATAGCGGACCTATATGACCTTCTAAGCAATATCCTTACTCCTAAATTCCAACACAGTTAGATAACTTATTTGAACACTCTACAATAGAGTCACTTAGGTTTGTTGATTTCCAATAACCCTGCTTTAATGTCATTTAGTCCCTATAGCAGTGTTCAGCCTAATCTGGACATCTTATGCATTATTAATCTAAATATTTTTCTATGAAAAAGTTTACAATGTATTTGGATTGCAATTTTATAAATATAAGTTTACTTTTATCAGGCTCTATTATGGAGTATGTTTGATCCAAACACTCTTGACAGTAGTAAATACTTCCTTGTAATCTGTAAAGTTCACCTATAATACATTCTCTAAAATCAACAATGAATGTTATGTGGAAAGGACCTTTAAAAAAAATTATAAATTATATTATTTAGAAAAGTAACAAATTGTAAAAAAGTAAAACTGACCTGATTTAATATCACGGCTTTATAGTGTGGGATATGGTACTTTTAGTATTGATTCACTTTCTATGTAAAACATATTTTATGTTTAAGGATTTGCTATTACTTGCATTTATGATATTTAAAATGATTTTGATGTACTATTAAAATTTAAGTAGTCTGTTATATACTATCCAAATATTTTAATATTTGTGTTATTTGTACCTGCTCTGATGTTAAACTGCATAATTTCGCTTTAGATTAATGGAGGATACATGTTTTTTTTTACTAATTCAAGGTCAAAGTAGAGAGGATTATTTTCATCATCCAACAACTAAAACTGGAAGTTGAAATATTGCCCACTTTAAAATCTGTTTACAGAGCAAGTTTAAAGGTTAAGTTTATCATTTTTTACAGAATCTTGCAATCCTTCATTTCCAGTTATATCTAAATAGACTACACTTGACTACAAAATTTTTATATTACTTACATATGAACCATAGTTATTGCTATGAATTGTTGCCTTGTTCATAGTAATTATATTTTAAACAACATTTAGATTTCTTTTCTTATAGAAAAGATCACTGTTTAACTTATTCTTCATCATGTAAATAAAAACAGGTTCAATTTTTAAATACCTTATGCCACCACCTATCATTGCTTGATTATACTAAATAGTTGAATTTTACATAAAGAGATTTGTTGTATCTAAATAAATCGCTCCTCCATTCAGAGTTGCATTATTATTTATAAATATTGAATTTTAAATTAAAGTGAGATTATAGTATGAGTCTGAAATAGACAAGCCCCCTCCATTTAAAGCTGAGCAAAAAGTAAACTGAGTAAAATTAATCAGTAACTATTAAGCCTCAATAACTTAAAGAGCACCTCCATTACATACAGAGCAACTTATATTTTTAAATGTAGTGTAAATAACTTGATAAGAATTACCTCTTAGTTATATTAAAGGAGACTATAAATTTGAGTTGTTTTCAAACGTGCTATTTGATAGAGAAAATGTTCCTTAATATTAGTAGTAAGTATGGAAATTTGATGTATATGAGTTTAAAACCTAAGAAAAGGATACCCTATCTAAGTAACTTACATTTACTTGCTATAATTCAAAATCATATACAGATTAAGATTAAATAATATATAAATGTTACTAGATTTATGCACTACTTAGCTACTTAAAAGTTATATTTATAAAATTGCTATTCTGAATAGATATTTACTTAACATTTTTAAATACAATCAAGTCTTTATTTTCTGTTTATGAAGCTACTATAGTTATTTAATCTATAATTAGGTTATTTATATACACATAATTTACTTTTTCAAAAGTAAACAAGTATGATCCATCATATAAATATATATTTTGAATATAGAAGTTGTTTATGTAAATAGTATCTGAGTTTGAAATATTAAATAGAAGACTTTAACCTTTAAGATCCAAAGATGAGATGGATATATTTTCAAGTATCATACTTTATAAATTACTCAACTAAAATTAAAACTAATTTCCTGTGTTTTTCAAAACCACATTTTCAAAAGTAATGTTTTTAGATGCAGGATTAAATAGTACTAACTGTGCCTAACTAATGTCAAAATCATAATTCCTTACCTATAACAGAGTTAGCTAATTTAAGGAAAACGAGTCTGTAATAATATTCATTAAGGCTCTTTAGTTAGAACCAGAATAAACTACTTATGAATTCAAGCTAATGAGTTAAGGATCATAATAAAACTTTTAAGTTACTTCAATCTATATTTTAAATTTCATAAATAAATTTAAATATTTTATAGAATTACAGTTTTATTCTTAGTTCCCCTCTAAAATAATATTTTTTTGATACGTATATAATAATGTTAAAAATTTGATGGTTAGAATAGGGGAAGAAGTAGGGTTTTTCAATTTTATTAGGTAATTATAGAAGTTTTTTAAAGCTATCACATTAAACTTAATAGTGATAGAGTACTGTGCTCTGACTCCCCCCCCAGATTATATTTAATAAATTATTAAATTTTGAAATATTATTCCTTAAAGTTAATTAAAATTTTTTTGTTTTAGAAACTCAATATTAAAGAATGTTTAAAAAGAAAAATTTATAACAAATATGACTATAAAAACTTAAAGAATTATAAAAGTAAATATTATGAAATATTTATATTACCTAAAAAAGGGTTTATTACATCTGTAAATTCAAGAGGTTGAAAGAGGACTAAAATGACATTAAAGAAGACTAAATTTTATCTAAAGTATTAGCAGAAGGAAGCTCATAATAGCATTTAAGTTAACTTAAGGATGAAGAAGAAGGTGTATTTTAAGATGAGCTATTAAAATTTTAAATGAAAAAATTGTAATTAAAGTAAACTCCGTTTGATATACCTATAACCTAAGTTTAATAATTATTAGTTGTTGGATTAAATATTTAAGTTTTAGTGGCTAGATTTGGAAAGGATTAGTAAAATTTATTGATCAACCCCCAAGTATTAGTTGATGGATTTTGCTTAAAAATAGAAAATGAATCGTATTAAGTTACATAAGGAAATATTTAACCTTAAATATTTAGAATTTCAAATGATTTTAGGGTTTATAATAAGTTGGAATCTCTAATACTCAACTATAACTTTAATGTATCCAAACTATAAGTGTTAATTTAAAAATAAGCTTATACTATTAACTGACTATTTTAAATCTTCATAACTAAATGCTAAGCTTTTGTTGGTGGAGGGATGATTGTTATTAGCTATGGAGTACTTAATTAAATTTTATTATTGTCAGAAGTAACATTATAAGTATAAACCCTTATTTTTGGTATTATTTCACGAACATTAAGGATAAATATTCTGTTATATTAGAAATCAAATAACATTGAGTTTACTGGGTCTGTATTATCAATTTCAATGCTCCTCGCTTAGCTATTCATATAATCGCTTTGTGTTGCAAAATCTAAATAGAATATCATAAACCCAGTTTCTAAATGATGAATTAAAATTGAGTTTATATTATCATAATTAATGAAATTTAAATTTTTTATGCTAGAGTATTACATCAAAAGTTTATCAGCTATTACATCTATTCTGTATATAGATGAGTTCATTAAGAAAACAATAATTTAATTTAAGTTAGAAATTGACACAATTAACTTAACTTTGCTTGTAAATTAAAAATTAAATGATTGAATTTAAGTCAAAGGATTATACGACAACTTTATAAGCTTAAAATAAAAGTTTTCACAAAAAATAAATTTGTCAAAAAAATAAGCATTTTTTATCTCAAAATTAACCTAATAAAGTTATTACAAATTACTAGCGCTTTCACTAAATTAAATTATCTACTGATCAGTAATAACATAAAAAAATGAATTTTAAAAGCTTGTTTAACGTACTAAACTTAAACTCTAAACAAACTTTGCTTGCTGTGTTTAATTTCCAAACTACCATGCATTATTATCAGTGTCTATATAATATAGCATGCTAGTATTTTAACTGTAAAAGTAACTTGGTTATTTTTATTGAACCATACTTAGTGCTATTTTGTCAGTATTAAATGAAAAATCCATCTAATATATTCTATTTTTTTTATAAAAATGATTAATTTATTAAACACATTAAAAATTTTACTATATTAATAAATAATATACACTAAGACATATGCATCTATCAGACACATTAGATTATGCTCTTTAATAAGCATAGCTTTTTTGAGAGGTGGATTATACTAAGAGGTAAAATAATTTGTGTAAGAAAAAGTTCTCACATCAACTGTGAAAATATTAAAAAGTTCAGTTTTATAAATTATCAATTAATAATGCTCTTCATCTAGAAAAACCATATTAACGTTTCCATTTTCAATGTACTATGAATTAAGAATTTATTTAATTAAAACTCCAGTTGAAAGTCGATGCACAGCCAGTCTATAACTTAAAATATTTTTGTACTATTCACTGTATAAATAAATATGGTCCATCTTTTCAAATACTATAAAATTAGTTATTAGAGGATTTTGTGTAGAAATAGATAAAATAAATTATTAAGTCTTTCTATCCATAATCACTAATAATGTATACTAAAAAGAATAACTTTTAGCATTAATATATTTCATTCCAAGGATATTATCAGTGTGATAGCTAAGTTACTATTCATAAGCAAATGTATGAAAATTATAGGTTTGAAGTGAATAAATCATATTAATTAAGACTTTTACATAAAACTTACCATAAACTAGATCAAGGTCAACATATAAATCTATCATGTTTGGTATTGTGTAAGACGTGTAAGTATTTTACTTAATAGGAGGATTAGCACTAGGAATATCACAATAGTAATGCATGAATAAATTTTGATTATTATTTATAGAAATAATTCTTTTATTGATAGGATCATGATAATAAGATACAATTTGATATGGTATTTGTTAATCAGGTGGAATAGAAGCAATACTTGCATTATACTTTGCTTATTCTAAAATATGAGTATTAATTGTATACAAAAGCGTTTAATTTGAATATTGCCATACTGTAAAAATCATATCGCTAGAATAACTTATAATAATATCAACATCTAAATCTAAAAAAGCATTTAAAACATTTTAAGTTGATCCTCCTTGAAATTAACTCATGCCTGTACCATTCATATCCCATCTATAAAAATTATTTGTTGTATCATTACTATAAGAGACAATCCAGTTATTATTTGTATCAATAATGATATCATTTATAGTTGATTAATGAGCTCCTGAATATATTTTTGGTTTGGTCATAGTAGTTGTGTCTATTTGGTGAATATTCTTTTAATAAAATTAAAATTAAGAAAATATTGATTTAGACAATTAATTTAAGCCTTAAATATAAGAGTAGTAAATATTTTTTGTAAATTTTTAATGGTTTTGAATTTTTTAAATTTTGATTATCATTTAGATAATTTGAAAATAAAAAACCTTACATTATTAAAGGCATAAATAGAACGATCATTTTAATTATAATAAATTCCATTAAAGTAAAGTTCATCATCTATGTATGCAAAATAATTAGTTGAGATTCCACCTGAATAAATGTTTCCGTTTTCAAAACCTAAATATAGCTTCATAGTAATGGGATCTATAGCTATACTTGAAATTTTATCAGCAAATGTAAGAAGCATTTAATTATTGTATTGAAAGCCGAATGAAATAACCTTTTAATGTTAAAAAATTAAATACTATACTAAATATTTAAATTATATTACTTGGTTTTGTATTGCTGGAAAAGCTGTATTTTGTACAAAAAAATGCTATTCAGGATTAGAAAGAGGGGCACATAATTTTAAAGGAACTGAAGCAGCAAAAGTATATGTACCATAAATGAAAAGTGTATTATCATACCAATAAAAGTAAGCAATATTATAATCCTGCTGGTAAACCATAAAATTTTTAGTAACCACATCTACACTAATAGCAACTGGTTCATTTATTGAGTATCTTCTAACACCAGAAAAAAGAAAAGGATATATATACAAAATATTATTTGAAACAGTTGAAAAAAAAAGATATTTAATTTCAGGGTAATATTTCGCAAAGCCTAGTACTCCGCTATATGAATTAGTCATCAAAATAGCTTTAGTGGCAAGATTCATAATTATTACTCCGCCTTAATTAGCTCTTATGAAATAGGCATAGTCTATTCCATTATTATTTTCAAGAACTGCATAATAAAAACTATCATTAATGACTGAAGTAAAATTCATCGTAATAAAATTATAAACTTTCAATTACTATGCATTATTGAAGGCAATAAAAGTATTTTTGTACACAAACATATTATTTATTGACAAAGTTTTTAAATCTAAAGATAGAGTAGCATTTATTGTAACACTGAAAGGATTATAATTCCATAAAACTATAGTATTGTCATTATAGAGGCATGCTAATAAGTTAGGTATAACTATAGTCATATCTAATATCTATCTAAAGCAATACTGATCTAATAAAATATTACATGAAGGATGATATTGTTCTATTACTAATCTGTAGTCTGTTACATTTCCTTGATTTTCTAAGATTCTTTCTTCCCATATCTTAAAGCTTCCGTCATTCGAGTAAGTGATAACCCTATCGTAGAGCCTATCAAACAAAATTCCATTCACTGAATCAGTGTGATACTTCATTTTAGTTTTGATATTTTTCTTCTTATCAGTAATCTACATTTAGACTGGATGTTACTTAGGATCTTAAGGAAGCAGATTTAATTATAAAATAGTTAATTCTGAAGAGAGAATAAGTAAATTTTAATTATTAACTACAACTTGATTTACTGGATTTAATTTAGTGAAAAATAAATTATATTAGTAAATTAAAATAATTCCTGTATTATCATCAAATTAATTTATTGACACATTTCCATTAGAAGAAATAAAAACAAAGTAATTATTTGTAATAAATCTATACTAATTATCTGAATTTACTTAAGAAATGTATGAGTATATCTATTAATTTGTATCATAAATATATAAAATCACTTCTGAAATACTACAGCTAAAGAAATAAATAATATTTGGTATTTAAGGGGATGGATTTGCTAATATTTATTAAATAGGATGGCCATGATAAGTTTGAATTTCAGTGCAATTAAAGCTATTATATATAAATAATAAGTAATGATTATCTATTTATATAAGATAGCTTGAATTAGATAGTTGTAGCACTAAGTTAACAGGACTATTAAATGAACACTAATATTAGAAATTGTCTGGTTAATCGATGCTAATCCAAACAACGATCTTTTAGTCCTATCCATAGCTTATAAGCTAATAATTTGGTAAAATTAAAATTCCAGTAATTGATTTTATATGGGCGTTACTAAACAATTTATAGGATGAGCTAATTAATGTAGAAGTAGTTTACTGCTAATATATTGGTTAGTTTACTATTTCAGACATATAAACTACTGCGAAATTATTTAATGTATCAGTATTCTCCATTAAAATAACATAATCCTTTGCTATTTAAGTTAATTTATAATATCCTACTAAGGTGTTAGGCAATAATATTTTAAATAATATTTAATTGTAATTTAAATTCCATATTATCAGTTGTGTTCTACTAACTGATATAAGAATTTCTTAACCTTGAGGGAACTATGCCTGCTAAATTGATGTATTCCCTAGATCATTAATTTTATTTACCCTTAAATTACGCATACCAATAATTCCATCATCATGTCCTATTAATTACCCTATAAGCTAGTAATTTTGATTGTCTAATATGATTATGTTTGAGCTATAATTTCCTCCAACCATACCTTAAACTATTATTTTGCCTTAAGATGATGAAATCAAGCTTAAAAATACATCAAAAAAATTTTAACCTTGCTAATTCATTGTTGGACAAGGTAAGAGAGGTTTGCATGAGCTTGTTTATGAGTCAGAATAGTAAGAAATAGGGCAGATAGATTAACAAGAATTAGATTGAACATCATATGATTAACCAAAGTTGCAATAAGGAAGGCATGTCTGACTATTTTAATCTAACCTGTAACCACTATTACATTAAGAGCATTACAAACTATGGTTGCATATAAAGCAGTTTTAAGGGCAGTTTTAGCCTAAAACTTTAGCTGATTTATACAAAATATTTACTAAAATAAAAGTAATTACTATCAACTACATCTAATCTATTTTTTTACAAATATTTTTGTTATTAATTTATTATTAGTTATTAATTTAAAAAAATGAATATTATTGTAAAAAATCAATTAATAAAAAATATTAAATTTCAAATCAATTAAATAAGAAAAAAATTTTTAATAGAGAGAATAGTTACTCCAAAAATTAACATATAAATAGAAAATAGATTATACCAGAATCACTTTATTAAAACCTTAGATTAACTTTCTTCCTTTATTTTACTTTTCAAATTGTATATTTATTTAGTCTATAAATTTAATTTGATAAATTACAAAAATTTTTTTTGCAAACATTTATTATGTTAATAATAAATTTGAGGGAGGAGCTTAACATTGATTATTTAAAGAAGAAATAATTAGATTGTAAGGCATTAAAAAAATTGTACCCTTTTAAAGTAGTTTTAAATTTAAATAGAATAACAAAAGTTAATAACTAAATAAAATGGTAAAATATTTTAAATTAGAATCCTTATATTTAATAAATATATAAATATTATATTGATTATTTATATTTACTTTTTGAAAATATATTTAAAATATATTGATATTATGATTATCTCTACTGGTTGAATTTCTAAAATGAAACAAAATGTAAAATAATTCAAGAGATTCGCTTGCCTTTAATAAAAAATATCAAATTTAAAGCCAATTAAATATGAAAAAGTTTTTAATAGACATAATAGTTATTCCAAGAACTAGCATATAAATAGAAAATAATTTATATCTAAATCACTTTATTAAAGCTTTTTATTACATTATTAAAATTTTATTACTTATTTAGTTTATAAATTTAATTTGATAAATTGCAAAATTTTTTTTGTGTACATAAATGTTTTTATGTTAATAGTAAATTTGAGGGAGGAGCTTAACATTCATTATTTAAACAAGAAATAATTAGATTTTAAGGAATAAAAAAAAGTTTACCCTTTTAAAGTAGTTTTATGTTAAAATAGAATAACAAAAGTTAATAACTAAATAAAATGGTAAAGTATTTTAAATTAGAATCCTTATATTTATAAATATATAAATATTATATAACTTGTTATATTTATTATTTATATTTACTTTTTGAAAATATATTGATATTATGATTATCTCTACTGGTTGAATTTCTAAAATGAAACAAAATGTAAATATAATAATTCAAGAAACAACTCAATATGATTCTCTTGCATTTAATAAAAAATATCAAATTTAAAGTCAATTACATATGAAGAAGTTTTTAATAGAGAGAATAGTTATTCCAAGAAATAACATATAAATAGAAAATAAATTATATCTAAATCAGTTTATTAAAATTTTAGATTACTTTATTTAATTTTTTACTTATTTAGTTGATAAATTTAATTTGATAAATTGCAAAAATAATGTTTTTATGTTAATAATAAATTTGAGGGAGGAGCTTAACATTCATTATTTAAACAAGAAATAATTAGATTTTAAGGAATAAAATAAAGTTTACCCTTTTAAAGTAGTTTTAAGTTTAAATAGAATAATAAAAGTTAATAACTAAATTAACTTACTAAATATAATGGTAAAATATTTTAAATTAAAATCCGTATAATATTAGTAATATATAAATATTATGTAACTTGTTATATTTATTATTTATATTTATTTTTTGAAAATATATTTGAAAAATATTGATATTATAATTATCTCCACTTCCACTGGTTGAATTTCTTAAGCAAAACAAAATGTAACACAATTCAAGAAACATCTCAAAAACATTCGCTAGCCTAAAATTCTTATCTCAATCAATCAATTATTTATTTCTAAAATTTAGCTTTATATTTACTATTTTTGATTTGTGTACAAAAAAAATAAAATATGTTAGATAAATTATATATTTAAATATTCAAAAATAAATTCAATAAATATTTTTATTTAAATTGTTCTTTATAAATATTATATGTACATCAAAAGAGGACTTTTTTTCTACCTAATAAATAAATGCTTAAAATAAATATCTGTACTATTACAAGAGTTTTTCATCAAAGTTCATATGTTTTTGAGTGAAGAAGGATTGTAGCATAATACTAATTAAAAATTATTTATAGTATACAGTAAATTATAAATTTGGAGGAAAAGTGGAAATAAATTAATATCTAAAAAATACATTAAAGTTTTAAAATTTATTAATAACAATTTATTGAAAAATTTTTTCTAAATAAAATAAAATATTTAAAATAATTATTTTCTTTTAATAAATAATTTTCTTATTTCAAATTCATAAATTTACATTAGATTTTCTTCACTAAATCAAATAAAAATCAAAAATAAATGCTCATTAATTATAAAATTTTCTTTCTTTTAATCTTTAATTTAGTTTTTTTAAATAAGAATAATACTGGCCTTTCTTATATAGAAGCAGGTAGATGAATGAGTAAATGAATCAATAAAAATAATTGAATTTATAAAGAAATATAATATAAGCAATAAGATAGCTATTGAGGTCACTATCATATTAAATTTTATTTATATACATAATTTAGATTACATCTCATTTAATTATATATGATTATGAATATTTTTCTCCATCCCATACCTTCAATTTATATCTCAAAGACCTACAAGCTGGTCCTATATAACCTCTAAGACAACCATATTTGTTAGTTTTATCTTCATCATTACAAGCAATAAAAATAGAAAAGCATTAAATTATTTCAGAAGAGTTTTAATTCTTTCTCCAATATTCATATTTTAGGATAATTTTATTATTTTAGCATATATATGTAGAATCTGAACATTTTTAGCACTCTGTTTTATTAAAATTTTTATTTGTTTATTAATTTGTATTCTATTATGATATATTGTCAAACTAAAACTAGTCTTAAGTAGGATCAGTCAGTGAGAACTACCCAGAAGGACATGAATAGCAGCTATTAATATTATTTCCGTTTATTTAAACTACTAATTCTCATATAAATCTATAACTAAATTAAAAACATAGCTGTACTTTAAAGAGTACTAAGATTGATTGTTAAATATAATGTTTAGGGCATGCTTGATTTTTTATATTTAATTAAATAAAAATTAATTATTTTTTTAATCAAAATCCTAAATTTTTATGATATTATATCAAATTAAATGATATTCAATTCCTCTATATTATTGACGTAGGATAAGAATTCTGCTAAAACTTTAAAAGTATAAAATTTAAAAATGTTGTTTTTTTGAATTATTGTAATTGCAGATTTTTTTTTATAATAGAGAGATTAATATAATATTAAATAAATTTATATAATAGTATTTAATATATATTTATGTATTTTGTATGAAGTTTATAATAATTTAAATAAATTTTAAAATTTTACTTTTTATAAAAATTTTATACCTTGAGTTGATCCTTAAATTTTATATTCTGCTCATTTTGTTTGAGACACCCTATATGTTGTATATCTATGAGCTACTATACAAAATTTAATAAATGTCTTATCACCGTTTCAATTTTATTAAATGAAAAAATTATAATTCTAAATTAAAAAAATTATCACAAACTTATAACAGAAAAAAAAAAATACTTAAATTAATTAATTTTTCATAAATTTCATTCATTTTAAGAGGAGTTATTTATTTTTTGTTCTTCGCTTTAAAATACATTTCCAATAATCTCTTCATTTCTTTGTTTAGCTTAACTGCTTTCAGACTAAGATAAACTTTCAGATTTTAATTGTTCTGGTTTTATGCCATCTAAATCACTGGCTTATTCTTATTAGTTAATTTCTGACTAATTTACGTTTTTAAAAGAAAATTCTGTAATTTTATTTTCTAAATTCATGTTTTCAAGTTCTTAATTAAAACTTTGTATTACTTAATTTAATGTATTTATTTCCTATTAATCCATTATTATTTTTCCTTATTCTATGATTTTTGTTTATTTTTTATCTAAATTAAAACTTTGGCCATATATATAATGAGGCATTATGCTGCTAACTCCAGTTTATTACTTTTAATATTCAAAATTTTCCTCAGCTTAAAAGCTAAAAGAGCTTTTTTGTGTAAATATTTGGTTTTTTGTTTAATTATCAGTAATTATATCCTTGTTATTTAAAAGATCTTTTTATTTCGATTCTAAATCTTCAATATATTTTATTTATTCTATACTTTATTATTTATTACTCTCCTCTTATAGGGAACCTAATTCTTATAATTCTATGTTTATACCATTTGATTTATTGTTTTCAATTGGTTATTTTTATCCAGATTAGCTATTTAAATCTAAATGATCGATTTATTTGAAGTAATTTTAATATTACTTAAAATAATCATGAGATTGTGGAGTAATTTGGTAGTCATTTTATTGAGACTCTTAACTCTCTACATCATAAAAATCAGACATTTATTATTATTAATTTATACTTTATTCATTTATTTCATCATTTTACTCTAATCTGATCATATCAAATTATTTTAGAGAATTATTCTTTTATTTTAAATTTATTTTTTTATCAAAAAATTTATATTTAATTAAGAAATTTACCATATATTCAGAGCTGATACTTTCAACTTCTTTAGAAAATTAATTTTCAATGGTGCTAATCTCTAAAAAGAAAGGTGATTTTGATTTTACTTTGGAATTAATTGAATCAGTTACAGACTCAAAATAATTGGTATCTGCTTTTAGATCTTCATTTTTTGTTTCTTCTTTTTGATCCACCTTTTATTCTAAAAATATATAATTTGTCTCTTTTTGGGGAATCATTAAAGGACTCTCTTAAAAAGGTAACTAGTTTTCAATAGCTTTACTTTAATCTATACATTTAAATATAGAATTTTATAGGAAGTTCTCAGATTTATTATTTAAATCCTTTTGATTTAGCTATTAATTTGATTAATCTATATTTGTAAACAAGCTCACTCTTTTTAAATTTTTAATAATCAAGCTTTCTCTTTTAATGAAATTGATATTACTTGAATTAAAACTTTACATCATTATTTATTCTTAGCTTAAATTTTATAAGTGAGAAGATTAATCTATATTGTAATTTCCAATACTACTAGTCTTAAATTCGCTCTCTATGATTTCGTCTATTAATTTTTTATTTATTAAATTTATTTTTTATATTAAAATTTTACCTTAACAAACTTGTATGAATGGACTATCAAAAGTTATATTTGACATATAATTTGATAATTGATTTATGCTGTTGTTGTTAAGCAAGAGAGATTGTTAATTAGTACTCTATAATTTATCAAATTAATATTTTTAATTTTCCTAATTAAAGTCATATTTAGTACTGCTGTTGTCCATTTTAACACTACCTGTTGGTTTAAATAAAATATAATTTAGAATATCAAATAAGCTAAATAAAATTTACTTATTGAATATTTCAATTTATTTTATTCATTGAATAACTTATCATGAACTTTAGCTTTTTAGCGAAATATGCCAACAAGACTACTACTTGATTAAAAATGAAGACTTTAAAAATTATCTTTCGAATTTGATTGCTATGAAGATAAACCAAAAATTTTATCTCTAATTATTCCTCTTTCTTTATCGACTTTTATGTTTTACTGAAGTTTTTTAATTTTTTTCCAGTTAAAGAATGTTTTTATGCTAATGTTTTTTTAAATATGTAAAAATTGTTTTAAGCATGAGCAATATTAAGATAATTTTTCTTTAATTTTATCAAATTATTTTTTGAAAGTTATCTAAATTTTAGCTTTTATAACTTCAAAAAACATAAAAGCAAGGTAACTATTGTGTATCCCTAACAGTATAATATAAAATATCTAGGACTAAACAGTATCAGGTTTGCTATATAAGAATATATTCATAAGGACTAATATAATTATCACCACCATAGAATTTCTATCTGTTTATTAGAAGTATATCATTTAATAAGGAGTATATTTTACTAACACTACTAAATAAAGTATGAAAACTATAAGTGCTATCACCAATTTGTTTGCTTTTATATAAATAGTTCATTTAAATTAATTATAAAAAGTTAAAAAATTTAAATTAATTCAGATTAATTCAAAAAATATTTACAGTTTATTAAATTAACTAAGTAAATTAAAAAAAAATAATTTTTTAGTGTATTTAATTTTTTAAATTATCAATTCATTTACATTTATTTAGGTATTTGAAAATTAATTTTTTTATTTATTTTTGTTGAAGTAAAAAATAAAATGATTACTGTAAGGATCTCCATAAAAGTTATAGATGCAAACGATTACTATTTTCATATAACTTTTTACAAACTCCCAATAAAAATTTTTTGCTTTATAATCTTAATAGAGGAATCCATAAATTAGCCTTATCTTAGCATGGTCTAACTTATCTTTATTTTTATTAAGCTTAAATAAAATAAAAAAAGGAATAACAAACCCCCAAATTAAAAGACCTGGCATTAAAATAAATCCTATAAACTTCTTGTGAATTTGAGTATAACACTTGAAAGAAATATCTGATAAAATATATTTTTATTAATCGATTTCTCTGCATGACATAGCACCTAGTAAGTTTTATATCATATTTGGTTGCATGAATATAAACAAAAAGACCAAACCACTATAAATATATGACTATTTAAAATAATGATTGCTTAAATAAATAAAAATGAATTTATAAGTAATTTACCTTGTTGTGTCTCATTAATTTTAATTTTACAAATATCATATAAATAATTGACATTCCTGCTAAATACAAAAAGGGTATGCTTAAACCCCAAATTATTCTCATAAAAAGAATAGGAATATTTTACTAATCTACATTTACGAGATAACAATCCAATGTGTATATCATATTTTAAATAGGATTACCTTTTAAATAAATAAATAATTAATAATATTTTTTTTTAAAGTGAATTACCAACATATTCTGGGAAGAAAGTTAACCATGAAGGAAGAGCAACTTTTACTGTGTTAACTAATTGAGAAATTTAAACGTAATTCATCATTGCTTTCATATTCATATTAGTAGTGTCTAGAAACGATGACTTACTCACAGGAGCGAATTTAAGCATTCTTAAATAATAACCTATAACAATCATTTCACTAATATCCCATGCAATTTTGATGCTAATTAGTACATAAACAACCATTCCTAAAGCTATGAATATTGTTTGTACTAAATTCTTTGCCTTTAATAGTTATGAGCATTCCATGCAACCAAGAGACCCATCAGTATAGTATTTTTATTTCCAAAACTTTCCTTAAATATCACATTGCTCACACAGCGGACCTATATGACCTTCTAAGCAATATCCTTATTCCTATGTTCCAACACAGTTAGATAATTTATTTGAACATTCTACGATAGAGTCAGTTAAGTTAGTAGATTTCCAATAACCTTATTTTAATGTCATTTAGTCCCTATAGCAGTACTCAGCCTAATCTGGGCATCTTATACATTATTAATCTAAATATTTATCTATGAAAAATAAATAGTAATTTATTTAAATTTTAATCATATTAATATTTGTTTACTTTAATCTGGTTCTACTATGGAGTATGTTTCCCCCAAGCATTCTTAACAATAGTAAATACTTCCTTATAATCTGTAGAGCTCTCCTCTTATGCATTCTCTAAAATCAACAATGAATGTTATGTGGAAAGGACCTTTAAAAAATTAGCAATTATTTTATTTTTTAGTAGATTTTATCAAAATGAAAACTAACCTGATTTAATGTCACGATTTTATAGTGTGGGATATGGTACTTTTAATACTGATTCACTTTCTATATAGAAAATATTTTAAGTTTTCGGATTTGCTACTATTTACATTTAGGTAATTTAAAATGATTTTGATATAGAATTAAAGTTTGAGTAATCTGTTATAAATTATCCAAATATTTTAATGTCTGAGTGAATTGTATTTACTCTGATGTTGAACTACATAATTTCATTTTAGATTGATGGAGGATATTTGTTTTTTTTTGCTAGTTCAAGATCAAAGTAAAGAGGATTATTTTCATCATCCAATAACTAAAACTGGAAGTTAAAATATTGACCACTCTAAAATCTATTTACAGAGTAAGTTTAAAGGTTATGTTTATCATTTTTTATAGATTCTGGTAATCCATCATTTCCTGTTTATTCTAAATAGACAACGCTTGATTACAAAATTTTTATATTGCTTACATATGAACCATAGTTATTGCTATGAATAGTAGCCTTGTTCATTTAAATCACATTTTAAACTTGATCAAGATTTCGTCTCTATTAAATGAGATTACTATTTAAATTTTTATTCATCATATAAATAAAAACAGGTTCAATCTTCAAATATCTTATTCCACCACCGATCATGGCTTAATTGTGTTAAATTATCGAATTTTGCATAAAAAGATTTGTCTTATCTACGTAAATTGCCCCACCACTTTCATTTGCTATATTATATTCAAATATTGAATTGTAAATTTAGGTATGATTGTAGTAGGAATCTTAAATTGATAGTCCTCCACCGTTTAAAGCATGGCAAAATTTAAATTGAGTAGAATTAAGAAGTAATTATTAAGCCTCGATAACTTAAATAGCAGCTCCGTTACATAATAAGCAACTAATTAATGAAAATGTAGATTACGTCACTTAATAAGAATTACCTCTTAATTATATCAAAGGAGATTATAAATTAGTGTTATTTTCGAATTTACTGTATGATAAGGAAAATGTTCCTTAATATTAATAAAAGGTTTAGAAATTTGATGTATATGAGTTTAATACCTAAGAAAAAGAGATTCCATCTAATAGATTTGCATTAATAAACTCAAGTTGAAAATCATATACTGATTAAGATTAAATAATGTATAAGTTTGGTTATAATTTTGAATTTTCTATCTATTTCTAAGCTAAATTTGTAAATTTGCTGTTCTAAATAAATATCTTTTTAACATTTTTAAATACAATTAAATCATTATTTAATTTTTAAGTAGATTTTATCACTATTTAATCTAAAATTAAGTTATTTATATAGATATTATTTATTTTTTCAAAAGCAAACAAGTATGATCCATTATATATATTTATATTTTTAATATAGAAATTGTTTATGTAAATAGTATCTGAGTTTGAAATGTTAAATAGGATACTCTAACCTTTTAGATCCAAAGTTGAGATGGATATATTTTCGAGTATTATGCTTTGTAAACTATTTAATTAAAACTAAAACTAATTTCCAGTGTTATTTAAAGCTACATTTTCAAATGTAATTATTTTAGAAGCAGGATTAAATTGTACTAATTATGCTTAACTAATGTCAAGATCATAATTCCTTACCTACAACAAGTTAAGTTAATTTTATGAAAATGAATCTGTTATTATATGCATTAAGGCTCTAGTCTAAGAACCAGAATAAACTACTTATGAATTTAAACTAAAGAAGTTGGGATCATAATAAAACTTTTAATTTACTTAAATCTATTTTAAAAATGTTTTTATAAATTCATCAATATTTTTTTAATATTTTAGTTTTAATTAGGAGGTTAAAAATTATTATAAAAAATATTCTAACTTTATTTGCCAAAATTTTATTAAGATTTTTTTAAAAAAATTATTGAAATATTTTTAAATTTATAGCCTAGATTATTAAAAGAATTATTTAAGTTATTATAATTTAAATTACCTAAAAAAGAGTTTGCTGCATCTATAAATTCAAGAGATCGAAAGATAACTAAAATAAATTTAGTTAGGATTAAATTTTATCTAATGTGCTAGCAGAAGAAAGTTCATAATAGCATTTAAGATTACTTATGGATGATGGAGGAGATATATTTTAAGGTGAACTAATTGTATTTTAAATTTAGAAATTGTAATTAAAGTAAACTCCATTAGATATACCAATAACCTAAGTTGAATAATAATTATTGGTAGGATTAAGTATTTAAGTATTAGTAGCTAAATTTGGATAAGATTAGGGAATTTTATTTATCAATTCCCAAGTATTGGTTAATGGATTTTATTTAAAAATAGAAAATTAATCATATTAAGTTATATAAGAATATATTTAACCTTGAACATTTAGATTTTCATATGATTTTAGAGTTTACAATAAATTGTTATCTCTAATACTAAATTATAGTTGCAATGTATCCAAGCTATAAGTGTTAATTTAAAAATATGCTTATACAATTAATTGATTATTTTAAATCTTAACAACTAAATGCTAACCTTTTGTTGGAGGAGGGATAATTGTTATTAGCTATGGAATACTTAATTAAATTTTATTATTTGCAGTAGTAACATTATATGTATATACCCTTATTTTTGGTATTATTTTACGTACATTAAGGACAAATATCCTGTTATATTAGTAATCAAATAGCATTTAGCTTACTGGATCAGTATTATTTACTTGAGCATTTCTGGTTTAGTTATTCATATAGTCACTTTGTGAAACAAAATCTAAATAGAATACCATAATTCCAGTTTCTAATTGATGAATTAAAATTGAATTTACATTATCGTAATTAATAAAATTTAAATTTGCTATGCTAGAGTACTACACCAATAGCTTATCAGTTATTACATCTATTCTGTATATAGATGAATCCATTAATTAAACTATAATTTAATTTAAGTTAGAAATTGACAAAATTTACTTAATTTTATTTGTAAATTGGAAACTAAATGATTAAATTTGTGCCAAAGGATTATAAGATAATTTTATTAGCTTAAAATAAAAGTTTTCACAAAAAATAAAGGTGTTAAAAAAATAAGCATTTTTTATCTCAAAATTAACCTCATATAATTTCTATAGATTACCACCATTTTCTCCAAATTAAATTATCTACTAGTCTGTAATAACATAAAAGAATCCGTTTTAAAAGCGTGTTTATCGTACTAAGCTTAAACTCTAAACAAACTTTGCATGCTGGCTTTAATTTCCAAACTACCATGCATTATTATCAGTGTCTATATAATATAGCATTTTAGAATTTTAACTATAAAAGTAACTTGGCTACTTTTATTCGGCAATGTTTAATGTTATCTTATTAGTGTTAAATGAAAAATCCATTTAAATTATTCTATTTATATTTTTAAAAAAATTAATCTATAAAAATATTTGAAAATTTAAATATATTCATAAATAATTTACTCTAAGAAAAACGAATCTATGTGACACATTAGATTGTGCTCTTTAATAAATATAGATTTTTTTAGTGGTGGAAAATACTTGTAGGTAAAATAATTTGTGTAAGAAAAAGTTCTCACATCAATTGTGTAAATATTTAGAATTAAAGTTTTATAAATTAGTAACTGATAATGCTCTTCATCTAGAAAAACCATATGCACATTTCCGTTTTCAATATATTATGAATTAAGAATTTGTCTAATTAAAACTCCTGTTGAAAGACTATGCACTGCTATCCTATAACTTAAAACATTTTTGTGCCATTCACTGTATAAATAAATATGATCCATCTTTTCAAATACTATAAAATTAGTAATAAGAGGATTTTATGTAGAAATAGATAAAATAAATTATTAAGTCTTTCTATCCATAATCACTAATTATGTATACTAAAAAGAATAACTTTTAGCATTAATATATTTCATTCCAAGGATATTATCAGTGTGATAGCTAAGTTACTTTTCATAAGCAAAAGTAAGAAAATTATAGGTTTGAAGTGAATATATCATATTAATTAACACTTTTACATAAAACTTACCATATACAGGATCGAGATCAACATATAAATCTATCATATTTGGTATTGTGTAAGATGTGTAAGTATTTTGCTTAATAGGAGGATTAGCATCAGGAACATCACAATAGTAATGCATGAATAAATTTTGATTATTATTTATAGAAATAATTCTTTTATTGATTGGATCATGATAATAAGATACTATTTTATATGGTATTTGTTAATCAGGTGGAATAGAAGCAATACTTGCATTATATTTTGCTTATTCTTAAATATGAGTATTTATTATGTACAACAGTGATAAGTTAGAATATTGCCATACTGCAAAAGTCAAATCGCTAGAATAACTTATTATAATATCAGCATCTAAATCTAAAAAAGCATTTAAAACATTATAAGTTTATCCACCTTTAAATTAACTCACACTTGTACCATTCATATCCCATCTATAAAAATTATTTGTTGTATCATTACTATAAGAGACAATCCAGTTGTTCTTTGTATCTATAATAATATCATTGATAGATGATTTATGAGCTCCTGAATAAGTTTTTGGTTTAGTCATAGTTGTTGTGTCTATTTAGTGAATATTCTTATTTTATTTAAAGTGGAAATTAATAATTTTCTTAAAATAAATCTTAAATAAAAATGAATTGTTTACTATAAATATTTATTTATTAATTATAAAATAATTTTAATTTTATTCGAAAAAATTTTTTGTTTTAATTCATATATAAAAAATGATTTTTTAATTTTATATTACTTCTTTTAAAGTTGATAATTTAAAAAAATATTTACACTATTAAAGGCATAAATAGAGCGATCAATTTAATTATAATAAATTCCATTAAATTTAAATGATTTATCCTAGTATGCATAAAAATTTGTAGAAATACCACCTGAATAAATATTTCCGTTGGCAAAACCTAAATATAGCTTTCGAGTGATGGGGTCTATAGCTATACTTGAGATTTTATCAGCAAACGTAAGGAGCATTTAATTGTTGTATTAATAGCTAAAAGAAATAACCTTTTAAGATTAAAAAATTAAATATCAAATTTAAAATAGCTTTATAAATGTCATTTCGCAAATTAAAAATTGCTTTCAAATAATAAAATTTGAATAATTTTTTATTTTTTCAATAGAATTAAATTAAATTAGTTGAGAAAAATTAAGAAATTAGAATTTTTTTATTAAAAGTATAATTTGATTAAAAATTATATATAGGCTGTATCAATTTTGTTTTATACTTTTATTTTGTAATTTTATAATAACTTTTATTTTTTGAAAACAACTTTTAATTTGCGGAAATGCTTATTTTTATATTTTTACTTGATTTTTTATTGCTGGAAAAGCTGTATTTTGTACAAAAAAGTGCTATTCAGGATTAGAAAGCGTTGTACATAATTTTAAAGGAATTGAAGCAGCAAAAGTATAAGAACCATAATTTAAGAGTCTACTACCTGACCAATAAAAGTAAGCAACATTATAGTCTTACTGGTAGACCATAAAGTTTTTAGTAACAACATCTACACTGATAGATACTGGCTTGTTTATTGTGTATCTCATGACGCTGGAAAAGAGGAAAGGATAAATATACAAAATATTATTTGAAATAGTCGAAAAGAAAAGATATTTAATTTCAGGGTAATATTTTGCAAAACCCAAGTTTCCGCTATATGAATTAGTCATAAATATGGTTTTAGTTGCAAGATTCATTATTATGACCTGGCCTGCATTAGCTCTTATAAAATATAAATAGTCTATTCCATTATTATTTTCAAGAACTGCATAATAAAAATTATCATTAATGACTGAAGTGATGCTCATTGTAATGAAGTTATAAACCTTCATTTAATTAGCATTATTAAATGCAATGAAAGTATTTTTATAAATGAACATATTATTTATTTACAAAGTTTGTATATCTAAAGAAAGAGTAGCATTTATTGTAGTATTGAAAGGGTTATAGTTCCATAAAACTATTGTGTTGTCGTTGTATAGGCATGCAAATAAATTAGGTATAACTATAGTCATATCTAAAATCTATCTATAACATTATTAGTCTTGTAAAACATTACATGAAGGATGAAATTGCTCTATTACTAATCTGTAGTCTGTTACATTTCCTTGATTTTCTAAAATTCTTTCTTCCCATATTTTAAAGCTGCCATCAACTGAGTAAGTAATAACCCTATCATAAAGTCTATCAAATAAAATTCCATTTACTGTATCTGTATGGTACTTCATTTTAGTCTTGATGTTTTTCTTCTTATCAGTAATCTGCAGTTTGACAGGTAGTTACTTAGGATCTGAAGGAAGAGGGGTTAATAAAAGAACATCAAATTCTGAAAAGAGGATAAGTAAATTTTAATTATTAGCTACTACTTAATTTACTGGATTTAATTATGTGAAATATAAATCATATGTGTAAATTAAAATTAATCCAGTATTATCATCAAATTAATTTATCGATACTTTTCCTTAAGAAGAAATAAAAACAAAGAAATTATTTGTTATAAATCTATACTAATTATCTATATTAGTTTAAGAAACGTAAGAGTATGTCTATTCATTTATATCATAAATATATAAAATGATTTCTGAGCTACTACAGCTAAAGAAATAAATCACATTTAATATGCTAGGAGTAGTTTCTGTTAATATTTATTAAATAGGATTACCATGAAATGTTTCAATTTCTGTGCAATTAAAACTGTTATAAATATAGAATGAGTAATCACTATCTGTTTATATAATATAGTTTATATTAGTTAGTTACAATACTTAGTCAACAGGACTACTGAATGAACATTGACTTTAATATTTGTTTGGTTAATTTATGCTACTCCAAATGACTATCTCTTAGTCTTATCCGTAACTAATTAGCTAATAATTTGGTAAAATTAATATTCCAGTGATTGATTTGATATGGGCATCTTTGAAGAGTTTATAGGAGGAGGAACTAATTAAAGTAGTAGTTTATTACTTCTAGTATATTGGTTAGCTTACTATATCAGACATATAAACTACAGCGAAATTATTTAATATATCAGTATCCTGCATTAAAATAACGTAATCCTTTGTTATTTAAGTTAATTTATAGTAGCCTACTAAGGTCTTAGGAAACGATATTTTAAATAAGATCTAATTGTAATTTAAATTCCATATAATAAGTTAGGTTCTACTTACTGATATTAGTATTTCTTCGCCTTGAGGAAAGTATGCCTGTTAAATGGAAATATTTCCTAGATCGCTTATTTTATATACTCTTAAATTGTGCATTCCAATTACCCCATCATCATGTCCTGTTAATTGTCCTACATGCTCATAATTTTGATTATCTAATATGATTATTTTTGAGCTATAATTACCTCCAACCATACCTTAAAGTAATATTTACCCAGAAGCAGTTGAAATCATTTTTAAAAACTCATCAAAGAAATTTTAACCTTACTAATTCATTGTTGGACAAGGTAACATAGGTTTGCATAAGTTAGTTTATGAGTCAGAATAGTAAGTACTAGGACATATAGATTAGCAAGAATTTGATTACGCATCAAATGATTAACCAAAGATGCATTAAGGAACACATTCTAGATTATTTTGATCTAATATATAGCCGCTTTTGCACTCAGAACATTACATATTAGAATTGCATTAAATGCAATTTTAGGGGCAATCATAGCCTGATACTTAGCCTTGTTTATATAAAATGAATGCTAAAATAAAACCTATTGTAAAGGACATTTAATTTATTTTTTTCTTCAATAATTTTTTTGACTTCTTATTAATCTTTTGATATTAAGAACATAAAAATTTTAATAAATAAAAACAATATCAAATTCAGTATCAAATTAAGTTTTTTATAGAGATGAATAGTTTGTTATTCAAAAAACAACATACATAAAACAGAGTACTTATTTCTATATCTAGTTATTAAAGTCTTAGATTAATTTTCTTCTTTTTTTATTTAAATTCCTATTTATTAATTATTATTAATTTTTTCTTCTAAATTTATAAATGTTATTATATTTAAAAATTTTTATTTGCACGCATTAATATTATTGCTTTATGACAAATTTGAAAGACCTAACTGCTACAAATTAGAAAATTAATCAATTTTAAAAACAAAAGATAGCTATTTTAATTTATTTTTAAACTTGTCTAGAAAAATAATAGTTAATAAAAAATATAACTTATTTTTTATTATGCAATAGCATTTTAAAATCTTAATTACCACTTTTGCAAATATTTGCGTTTAAAGATTAATAAATTGCAGCATTTATATATGTGTGTTTGCATTTAATTAAAATTTTTACTTTTATTTGTTTTCTACCTGTTTATTAATTTTATCAGAATCAATCAGCTTTTTTTAAATATTGTTATTTTTCTTTTCCAAAACAAACAAAATTTATTTTAAGAGTTTAAAAATTTGATTTTTTAAATACTTTTAAATGAATTCTTCTTAACAAAAATACAAAGTTTTTCATTTTTTGGAGTATTTATTATAATAAATTATTATCATTTATAGAATTTTATTGTGTTTTTAATATAAAAAATGATGTAATAAAATTTAAATTTATTTTACAATCACAGATTTATGTTGATAAAAAATCAAATTATATATATAGGTATAGTACCCGAGGGTACTGCCTTTTTTAAGGCTATACACTGAAATTTTAGATATTACTTTTTGATTTTCCTTGATTTGTTTTTAGTGAAAGTTTTTTTAAAAAAAAATCAAATTTTAAATAATTAAAAATAATTAATAATATTTTATAAATCAAACTTAATATTTTTCATAAATTTATTGTTCGTTTTCAGATCAATTATTTATTTCATTATTTTTTTCTTAATTTTTAAGTTCATTTGCAATAGTTTCGTTTTATCTTTGTGGTGTTTCTCTGTTTTCTGGCTATGACAAGTTTTTAAAATTTAATAATCTGATTAACACTATCTTAATCACAAACTTAATAATCATTTTATTGTCTAATTTTCATTTTTTTAAGAAAATTCTAAAAATTTATATGAAGAAAAAACTAAAAAAAACAGATTTTAATGTATCATCTTTCATCTTAAACCAAAAATTTTTATTTAAATGCAATAATCAATAATTAAATGAAATAAACTATTTAAGTTTCTAAAGTATAAGTAAAATATTTTAATAGAGTTAAATAATTTTAAAAAAGATTAATGATCTTTTTAAGTTAGGAAATTATGCAAAAAATGCTTACAATCATAAATTAGATAGGTTATAGAAAAAAAATAATGAATATGTATAACATTTTTATAAAATAAACATTATTCAGTTCTATTGATATTATATTACTTATTTAAGATTTTATTTTATTGAGTTAAGATCTTAAAAATAAATTTCTCTACCCTGAAAAGATAAAACGGAAATAAGTTGTTAAAAAAACTTTTCTTTAACAAATATCAATAAGACTTATTTAATTTTTTCAAAAAACTGTAATCAAAATAGTTGATGATTATTCTCTCTTCAGTTTGAAATTAATTAACAAAGAAAAATAATACAACAATTTTAAAATAGTACTAAAAACTAGAAAAATAATAACAAAAAAAATAAAATTGAAATACTGAAAAATAAATCATATTTTATTAATCAAATTCAATAATTTTTTCCTAAATTCATTCATTTTCTGATGAGTTATTTATTTTTTTATCACTTTCTTGATTTTTAAGTTCATTTGTAATATTTTTATCTTTTTTTTGTAGTGTTTCATTGTTTTGTGGCTAAGATAAGCTTTCAAAGTTTAGTAAATCTGATTTAATACGATCCTTATAATTAATTTATTCTTATTAGTCATTTAATGATTAATTTTCATTTTTTTAAGAAAATTCTAGAATTGTATTTCCCAAATTTAAATTTTCAAATCCTTAACCAAAACTTTGAGATTTCTATCTTCCTTAATCTGCTGTATATATTGTCTAATGATCCATAATAAGTGTTCCTGGATTTTTAATTTTTGTTGATTTTTTATCAAACTTTAAGCTTTGAACTTTTTTATAGTTAATAATCACACTGCTTTGTTCGGTTTACTGCTTTCGATATTCAAAAGAACCTTCGGTTTAAATACCAAAATAGTTTTTTGGTGTAAATATTTGATTTTATATTTTATTATCATCTATAAAATCCATATTTTTTAAATGGTCTTTTTCTTTGGATTATAAATCATAAGCAGATTTTATTTATTTTATACTTTTTTATTTAATACTTTTAAAATCTTCTTTTAGGGAACTTAATTCATATAATTCTATATTTAATTTATTTAGCTTATTAGTTTAATTTGGTTATATTTTATCAGATTAATTATTTAAATCTAATGGATCTATATGTTAGTTTTAATAGAAATAATTTTAATATTGGCCATCATAATCTTGATATTGAGGAGTATATAAATTGTCTATTTATGGGGTTTCTTGGCTATATAAATTACAAAAATCAGGCATTAACTTTGATTAATTTATACTTTACTCTTTTATTTCATCATTTTACTCTAATTTGATCATATCAAATTACTTTTCAGAACAATTCTTTTATTTAAAAGTTATTTTTTAATAAAATTTTATTATAGTTAATTAATTTACCATCTCTTCATAGCTAATATTTTCAAATTCCTTTTTAAAGTAACTTTCTTAGGCACAAATTTCTATATTAAAAGGAGACTTTTATTTTATTTAAGAATTATTTGAATCTGAAGCAGAGTCAATAATATCAGAATTAACTCCTTTATCTATTTCTTTTTATTCTTCTTATCTATTTTGTTTTTATTCTGAAAAAACATAATTTGGTTCATTTTTTGGTATCATCAAAGGGCTTTCCAATAAAAACAAATAGTTTTCGATAGTTCTACTCTAATCTATATTACTAATTATCTTATTTTAGAGTAATTATAATGATTAATTATTTAAATTTTATTAGTGTAACTATTAATTTAAAATTAATTGTGAAGTAAGATTATTCGATAAAGTTATATTTGTTGATTAAGTCACTCTTTTTAAGCTTTTGCTAATCAAGCCTTCCCTTTTAACTAAATTGCTATTATTTAAATTTAAACTCTACATCACCGTTTATTCATAAATTTAATTGTTTAAAGGAGGTGGCAAATTATTATTGTTGCTATTATTTGATGTACTTCTAAACTTAACTTAGCTCTCGTTTATTTCATCTATTAAATTAGGTAGATGTGAAAATATTTATTTAAAGTAAAATTTTACCTTTAGAAAAAAGAATAGTTTAGTTATTGATTGATATTGATATCTTGTTGATGTTATTATTGTTAATCTAGTGAGATTATTAGTTTGATGTATCTGATTTGTCTAATTAAATTATATCTTTTTTCTTACTTAATTCAAGATTATTATTGCTATTATCAATCTTTATGCTTTCTATTAGATTAAGTAAAATTTAATTTGGAATATAAAATCTGTAAAATCGAATTTACTTATGGATTCTTGCATTTTATTTTATTCATTTAATAATTTATCATGAAATTTACTTTTAGCATATACTATTTTTATAAAAATTAATTAATTTATAAAATAAAAAAAACTATTAACCTTAACCTACTAGCTTGTCGCTCGATTTAAGAAGAGGACTTTAAATAATGCTTTGTGAGCTAACTAGTTAACAAGATGAACCAAACAGTTTATCTCTTATTATTCCTCTTTGTTTATCCATTTTTATGTTATGAAGAAGAAGATTTTTAATTTTTTTCCAGTTTAAGAATGTCGTTAAGTGAACGTTTTTTTAAATTCTTAAATATGGTTTTAAGCATGAACAATATTAAGATAATTTTTCTTTAATTTTATCAAACTATTTTTTGAAAGTAATCTGAATTTTAGCTTTTATAACTTCATAAAACATAAATGCAAGATAACCATTGTGTATTCCTAGCAGTATAATATAAAATATCTAGGATTAAACAATATCAGGTTTATTATATAAGAAAATATTCATAAGAACTAATATAATTATCACCACTATTGAATTTCTATCTGTTTATTAGAAATATATCATTTAATAAGGAGTAAATTTTACTAACGCTACTAAATAAAGTATGAAAACTATAAGTGCCATCACCAATTTGTTAGCTTTTAATATAAAATAGAAATATATGAATTTCTTTAATAAACTAGCTAATATTGATTCATATAAAAATTAATGATCACTTAAACCAGTACTTTAAAACAGAATAAAAAAATATTTTCTTTTCTTTTTCGTATTTGAGATTTTTTAATTTTTTTTTTTTTTTTCTTTGAAATAAAAAATAAAAGATAATGTGAAATAAAATTATTACTATAAGGATCTCCATAAAAGCTATAGATGCAAACAATTATTATTTTCATCTAACTTTTTACAAACTCCCAATAAAATTTTTTTGTTTTATAATCTTAGTAGAGAAATCCATAAGTTAGCCTTATCTTAGCATCATCTAGCTTATCTTTATTTTTATTCAGCTTAAATAAAATAAAAAAAGGAATAACAAACCCCCAAATTAAAAGACCTGGCATTAAAATAAATCCAATAAACTTCTTGTGAATTGGAGTGTAGCACTTGAAAGAAATGTCTAATAAAATATATTTTTAATTATCAATTTCTCTGCATGACATAGCACCTAGTAAGTTTTATATCATATTTGGTTGCATAAATATAAACAGAAAGACCAAACCACTATAAATATAGGACTTTTCAAAATAAAATTAATTTAAAAAAATAAAAATGATTTTTAAATAATTTACTATATTGTGCCTCATAAATTTAAGTTTTACAAATATTATGTATATAATTGACATTCCTGCTAAATATAAAAATGGTATACTTAAACCCCAAAGTATTCTCATAAAAACAATTGGAATATCCTACTAATTTACATTTATAAGATAACAGTCCAATGTGTATATCATATTTTAAACAGGACTACCTTTTAAATAAATAAATACATAAGTAATAATGATTTTTTTAAAGTGAATTACCAACATAATCAGGGAAAAAAGTTAACCATGAAGGAAGAGCAACTTTTACTGTGTTAACTAATTATGAAATTTAAACATAATTCATCATTGCTTTCATATTCATATTAGTAGTGTCTAGATACGATGACTTACTCACAGGAGCAAATTTAAGTTTTCTTAAATAATAGCCTATAACAATCATTTCACTAATATCCCATGCAATTCTGATACTTATTAGTACATAAACAACCATTCCTAAAGCTATGAATATTGTTGGAACTAAATTAATAGCCTTTAATAGTTATGAACACTCCTTACAGTCAAAAGATCCATCAGTATAGTATTTTTAATTCCAAAACTTGCTTTAAATATCGCATTGCTCACACAACGGACCTATATGACCTTCTAAGCAATATCCTTACTCCTAAGTTCCAACACAGTTAGATAACTTATTTGAACACTCTACAATAGAGTCAGTTAAGTTTGTTGATTTCCAATAACCCTGTTTTAATGTCATTTAGTTCCTGTAACAGTGCTCAGCCTAATCTGGACACTTTATGCATTATTGATCTAAATATTTTTCTATGAAAAAGTTTACAATTTATTTAGATAGAAATTTTATAAATATTTATTTACATTTATCAGGCTCTACTATGGAGTATGTTTGATCCAAGCATTCTTGACAGTAGTAAATGCTTCCTTGTAATCTGTAAAGTTCACCTATTATACATTCTCTAAAATCAACAATGAATGTTATGTGGAATGGACCTTTAAAAGAAAATAATAAATTTTTTTTTAAAAAATGAACTAATTGAAAAAAATAAAACTAACCTGATTTAATTTCACGGTTTTATAGCGTGGGATATGGTACTTTGAGAACTGATTCACTTTCTATGTAAAATATATTTTATGTTTAAGGATTCGCTACTACTTGCATTAATGATATTTAAAATGATTTCGATGAACTATTAAAGCTTAAGTAGTCTGTTATATACTATCCAAATAGTTTAATATTTGTGTTATTGGTATTTGCTTTGATATTAAACTGCAAAATTTCACTTTAGATTGATGGAGGATACATATTTTTTTTTACTAATTCAAGATCAAAGTAGAGAGGATTATTTTCATCATCCAACAGCTAAAACTGGAAGTTGAAATATTAACCGCTCTAAAATCTGTTTACAGAGCAAGTTTAAAGGTTAAGTTTATCTTTTTTTACAGAATCTGGTAATCCATCACTACCAGTTACATCTAAATATACTACACTTGATTACAAAATTTTTATATTGCTTACATATGAACCATAATTATTGCTATGAATTGTAGCCTTGTTCATTGTAATAACATTTTAAACAGCATTAAGATTTCTTTTCTTTTAGAAAAGATCGCTGTTTAAATTATTCTTAATCATGTAAATAAAAACAGGTTCAATTTTTAAATATCTTATGCCACCACCTATCATAGCTTGATTATATTAAATAGTTGAATTTTGCATAAATAGATTAGTTGCATCTAAATATATAGCTCCTCCGTTCAGAGTTGCATTGTTATTTATAAATATTGAATTATAAATTTCAGTGAGGTTGTAGTATGAGTCTGAGATAGACAAGCCCCCTCCATTTAAAGCCGAGCAAAGAGTAAACCGAGTAAAATTAATAAGTAATTATTAAGTCTCAATCACTTAAAGAGCACCTCCATTGCATGCCAAGCAACTTATATTTTTAAATGTAGAGTAAATAACTTGATAAGAATTACCTCTTAGTTATATTAAAGGAGTCTATAAATTTGAGCTGTTTTCAAATGTGCTATTTGATAGAGAAAATGTTCCTTAATATTAGTAGTAGGTTTGGAAATTAGATGTATATGAGTTTAAAACCTAAGTAAAAGACACTCCATCTAAATAACTTACATTTATAAGCTACAATTCAAAATCATATACAGATTAAGATTAAATAATATATAAATTCTACTACATTTATACATTATTTAGCTATTTGAAAGTTAAATTTGTAAAATTGCTATTCTGAATAGATATCTATTTAACGTTTTTAAAAACAATCAAGTCGTTATTTGCTGTTTAAGAAGCTACTATAATTATTTAATCTATAATTAGGTTATTTATGTACACATAATTTACTTTTTCAAAAGCTAACAAGCATGATCCATCATATAAATATATATTTTGAATATAGAAGTTATTTATGTAAATAGTATCTGAGTTTGAAATATTAAATAGAAGACTTTAACCTTTAAGATCCAAAGATGAGATGGATATATTTTCAAGTATCATGCTTTGCAAATTATTCAACTAAAACTAAAACTAATTTCCTGTGTTTTTAAAAACCACATTTTCAAAAGTAATAATTTTAGAAGCAGGATTAAATAATACTAACTATGCCTAACTAATGTCAAGATCATAATTCCTTACCTATAACAGAGTTAGCTAATTTAAGGAAAACGAGTCTGTAATAATATTCATTAAGGCTCTTGAGTTAGAACCAGAATAAACTACTTATGAATTCAAATTAATGAGTTAAGGATCATAATAAAACTTTTAAGTTACTTCAATCTATATTTTAAATTTCATAAATAAATTTAACAATTCTAAAAATTGTGGCTTTATTAACAGTTTTCCCTCTAAAATAATTTTTTTTTTATACATATATAATAATATTAAAAATAGAAGGATTAGAGAGGGTTAGGTAGGGGATTAGTGCTTTTTAATTTATATTGTGTAAAAATAAAAGACTACAACAATAAACTTATAAGTGATAAATTATTATACTCTGACTCCCTCTCTCAGATTAAATTAATAAATTATTAAATTTTTTAAATTATTTCTTAAAGCTAAATTAAATTTTTTTGTTTTAGAAAATCAATATTTCAGAATTTTTAAAATGAAAAATTCATAACAAAAATGATTTTTAAAACTTAATGAATTATGAAAGTGGGAATCATAAAATAGTTTAATTACCTAAAAAAGGGTTTATTTTATCTATAAATTCAAGAGATTGAAAGAAGACTAAAATTATATTAATGAAGACTAAATTTTATCTAAAGTATTAGCAGAAGGAAGCTCATAATAGCATTTAAGTTAGCTTAAGGATGACGAAAAAGGTTCATTTTAAGATGAGCTATTAAAATTTTAAATGAAAAAGTTGTAATTAAAGTAAACTCCGTTTGATATACCTATAACCTAAGTTGAATAATAATTAGTTTTTGGATTAAATATTTAAGTATTAGCGGCTAGATTTGGAAATGATTAGTAAAGTTTATTGATCAACCCCCAAGTATTTGTTGATGGATTTTACTGAAAAATAGAAAATGAATCGTATTAAGTTACATAAGCAAATATTTAACCATTAATATTTAAAATTTCAAATGATTTTAGGGTTTATAATAAGTTGGAATCTCTAATACTCAACTATAACTATAATTTATCCAAGCTATAAGTATTAATTTAAAAATAAGCTTATACTATTAACTGACTATTTTAAATCTTCATAACTAAATGCTAAGCTTTTGTTGGTGGAGGGATTATTGTAATTAGCTATGGAGTACTTAATTAAATTGAATTATTTGAGGTAGTAACATTATATGTATAAACCCTTATTTTTGGTATAATCTCACGAACGTTAAGGACAAATATTCTGTTATATTAGTAATCAAATAGCATTGAGTTTACTGGGTCTGTATTCTAAATTTGAAGGCTCCTCGCTTAACTATTCATATAATCGTTTTTTATTGCAAAATCTAAATAGAATATCATAAATCCAGTTTCTAAATGATGAATTAAAATTGAGTTTATATTATCATAACTAATGATATTTAAATTTGCTATGCTAGAGTACTATATCAAAAGCTTATCAGCTATTACATCTATTCTGAATATAGATGAGTTCATTAAGAAAACAATAATTTAATTTAAGTTAGAAATTGAAACAATTTACTTAACTTTGCTTGTAAATTGAAAATTAAATGATTGAATTTAAGTCAATGGATTATATGACAACTTTTTTAGCTTAAAATAAAAGTCTTCACAAAAAATAAATTTGTCAAGAAAATAAGCATTTTTTATCTCAAAATTAACCTAATAAAGTTATTACAAATTACTAGCAATTTCACCAAATTAAATTATCTACTGATCAGTAATAATATAAAAGAATCCATTTTAAAAGCGCGTTTAACGTACTAAACTTAAACTCTAAACAAATTTTGCTTGCTGTGTTAAATTTCCAAACTGCCATGCATTATTATCAGTGTCTATATAATATAGCATGCTAGAATTTTAGCTGTAAAAGTAACTCGGTTATTTTTATTAAACCATACTTAGTTCTATTTTATCAGTATTAAATGAAAAATCCATCTAATATATTCTATTTGTTAATAAAAATGATTAATTTATTAAACAAATTAAAAATTAAAAAAAATAAAATATATTAATAAATAATATACTCTAAGTAATATGCATCTATGTGACACATTAGATTATGTTCTTTAATAAATATAGCTTTTTTGAGAGGTGGATTATACAGGTAGGTAAAATAATTTGTGTAAGAAAAAGTTCTCACATCAACTGTGAAAATATTAAGAAGCTCAGATTTATAAATGAGCAACTGATAACGTTCTTCATCTAGAAAAACAATATTAACGTTTCCATTTTCAATGTACTATGAATTAAGAATTTATTTAATTAAAACTCCTGTTGAAAGACTATGTACAGCCAGTCTATAACTTAAAACATTTTTCTAACCTTCACTATATAAATAAATATGATCCATCTTTTCAAATACTATAAAATTAGTAATAAGAGGATTTTGTGTAGAAATAGATAAAATAAATTATTAAGTCATTCTATCCATTATCACTAACAATGTATACTAAAAAGAATAACTTTTTGCATTAATATATTTCATTCCAATAATATTATCAGTGTGATAGCTAATTTACTATTCATAAGCAAAAGTATGAAAATTGTAGGTATGAAGTGAATAAACCATATTAATTAAGACTTTTACATAAAACTTACCATAAACTGGATCGAGGTCAACATATAAATCTACCATGTTTGGTATTCTGTAAGAAGTGTAAGTATTTTATTTAATAGGTGGAATGGCACTTGGAGCATCACAATAGTAATGCATGAATAAATTTTGATTATTATTTATAGAAATAATTCTTTTATTGATAGGATCATGATAATAAGATACTATTTTATATGGTATTTGTTAATCAGGTGGAATAGAAGCTATATTTGCATTATACTTCTCTTATTCTAAAATATGGGTATTAATTATATACAACAGTGTTTAATTTGTATATTACCATACTGCAAAAGTCATATCGCTTGAATAACTTATTATAATATCAGCATCTAAATCTAAAAAAGCATTTAAAACGTTTTAAGTTTATCCACCTTTAAATTAACTCACATTTGTACCATTCATATCCCATCTATAAAAATTATTTGTTGTATCATTACTATAAGAGACAATCCAGTCATTATTTTTATCAATAATGATATCATTTATGGTTGATTTATGAGCTCCTGAATATATTTTTGGTTTGGTCATAGTAGTTGTGTCTATTTGGTGAATATTCTTTTAATAAAATTAAAATTAAAAAAATCTTGATTTTGACAATTAATTATAGTCTTGAAAAAAAGAGTGGTAAATATTTTATGTATATTTTTAATGGTTATGAATTTTTTAAAAAATTTTTTATATTTTAGATAATGTTAAAATAAAAAACCTTACATTATTAAAGGCATAAATAGATCGATCATTTTAATAATAATAAATTCCATTAAAGTAATTTTCATCATCTATGTATGCATAATAATTAGTAGAGATTCCACCTGAATAAATATTTCCATTTTCAAAACCTAAATATAGCTTTTTAGTAATGGGATCTATAGCCATACTTGAAATTTTATCGGCAAATGTAAGAAGCATTTAATTATTGTATTGATAACTGAAAGAAATAACCTTTTATTATTAAAAAAGTAAATATCAAACAAAATATTTAAATTAAATTACTTAGTTTTGTATTGCTGGAAAAGCTGTATTTTGTACAAAAAAATGCTATTCAGGATTAGAAAGAGGGGCACTTAATTTTTAAGGAACTGAAGCAGCAAATGTATAAGTACCATAAATGTAAAGTGTACTATCTATCCAAAAAAAGTAAGCAACATTATAATCCTGCTAGTAGACCATAAAATTTTTAGTTACTACATCTACACTAATTGCAACTGGCTTATTTATCAAGTATCTTCTAACACCTGAAAAAAGAAAAGGATATATATACAAAATATTATTTGAAACAGTTGAAAAAAAAAGATATTTAATTTCAGGGTAATATTTTGCAAATCCCAGGTTTCCACTATACGAATTAGTCATCAAAATAGCTTTAGTAGCAAGATTCATAATTATTACTCGGCCTTAATTAGCTCTTATGAAATAGGCATAGTCTATTCCATTATTATTTTCAAGAACTGCATAATAAAAACTATCATTAATGACTGAAGTAAAGTTCATCGTAATAAAATTATAAACTTTCAATTACTATGCATTATTGAAGGCAATAAAAGTATTTTTATACCCAAACATATTATTTATTGACAAAGTTTTTAAGTCTAAAGATAGAGTTGCATTTAATGTAACTTTGAAAGGATTATAATTCCATAAAACTATAGTATTATCATTATAGAGGCATGCTAATAGATTAGGTATAACTATAGTCATATCTAATATCTATCTATAGCAAAACTAATCTACTAAAATATTACATGAAGGATGAAATTGTTCTATTACTAATCTGTAGTCTGTTACATTTCCTTAGTTTTCTAAGACCCTTTCTTCCCATATCTTAAAGCTTCCATCAATAGAGTAAGTGATAACCCTATCATAGAGTCTATCAAACAAAATTCCATTTACTGCATCAGTGTGATACTTCATTTTAGTTTTAATATTTTTCTTCTTATCAGTAATCTACATTTGGACTGGAAGTTACTTAGGATCTTAAGGAAGCGGGATTAATTAAAGAATAGTTAACTCTGAAGAGAGAATAAGTAAATTTTAATTATTAACCGCAACTTGATTTACTGGATTTAATTATTTGAAAAATAAATTATATTAGTAAATTAAAATAATTCCTGTATTATCATCAAATTAATTTACTGATACATTTCCATTAGAAGAAATAAAAACAAAGTAATTATTTGTAATAAATCTATATTAATTATCTGAATTTACTTAAGAAATGTATGAGTATATCTATTAATTTGTATCATAAATATATAAAATCACTTCTGAAATACTACAGCTAAAGAAATAAATAATATTTGACATTTAAGGAGATGGATTTGCAAATATTTACTAAATAGGATTACCATGATACGTTTGAATTTCATTGCAATTAAAGCTGTTATATATAAATAATGAGTAATCATTATCTATTTATATAAGATAACTTGAATTAGATAGTTGTAGCACTAAGTTAACAGGACTATTAAATGAACACTAATATTAGAAATTGTCTGGCTAATCGATGCTATACCAAACAATGATCCTTTTGTCCTATCCATAGCTTATAAGCTAATAATTTGGTAAAATTAATATTCCAGTAATTGATTTTATATGGGCATTACTAAACAATTTATAGGAAGAGCTAATTAATGTAGAAGTAGTTTATTACTAATATATTGGTTATTTTACTATTTCAGACATATAAACAACTGCAAAATTATTTAATGTATCAGTATTCTACATTAAAATAACATAATCCTTTGTTATTTAAGTTAATTTATAAAAACCTATTAATGTTTTAGGCAATAATATTTTAAATAATATTTAATTGTAATTTAAATTCCATATTATTAGTTATGTTCTACTAACTGATATAAGAATTTCTTAACCTTAAGGGAACTTTGCCTGCTAAATTGATATATTCCCGAGATCATAAATTTTATTTACTCTTAAATTATACATTCCAATAACTCCATCATCATGTCCTATTAATTATCCTACAGGCTATTAATTTTGATTGTCTAATATGATTATTTTTGAGCTATAATCTCCTCCAACCATACCTTAAACTATTATTTTGCCTGAAGATGATGAAATCATGCTTAAAAACACATCAAAAAAACTTTAACCTTACTAATTCATTGTTGGGCAAGGTAAGAGAGGCTTGCATATGCTTGTTTATGAGTCAGAATAGTAAGAGTTAGGGCAGATAGATTAACAAGAATTTGATTGAACATCATATGATTAACCAAAATTGCAATAAGGAAGGCATGTATGACTATTTTAATCTAACCTGTAACCACTATTACATTAAGAGCATTATAAACTATTATTGCATTTAAAGCAGTTTTCAGGACAGTTTTTGCCTAAAACTTTAGCTGATTTATACAAAATATTCACTATAATAAAACTAATTACTATCAACTACAACTACATCTAATCTATTTTTTTACAAATATTGTTGTTAATTTTTTATTAGCTATTGATTTTTAAAATATAAAGATTATTGTAAAAAATCAATTAACAAAATCTAATAAAATATGAAAAATTTTTTAATAGAAAGAATAGTTACTCCAAAAACTAACATATAAACAGAAAATAGATTATATCAAAATCGATTTATTAAAATCTAAGATTAACTTTCATCCTTTATTTTACTTTATTCAAATTTTGTTTTTATTTAGGTTATAAATTTAATTTGATAAATATGTTAATTTGCAAAAAGTTTTTTTTGAGAACATTCATGTTAAAATGTTAATCATAAATTTGAGGAGCCCAACATTTATTATTTAAACAAGAAATAATTAGATTTTAAGGCATAAAAAAAGTTTACCATTATTTTTAAAGTAGTTTTAAATTTAAATAGAATAACAAAAGTTAATAACTAAATTAAATTACTAATTATAATGGTAAAATATTTTAAATTAAAATCCTAATATTTATAAATATTTAAATATTACGAAACTTGTTATATTTATTATTTTATTTACTTTTTGAAAATAAATATGAAATCTATTGATATTGAGATTATTTCTACTGGTTGAATTTCTAAAATGAAATAAAATGCATCATAATTAAAGAAACCACTCAATAAAATCCTCTTGCCTTTAATAAAAACTTTCAAATTTAAACCAATTAAATATGAAAAAGTTTTTAATAGAACGATTAATTACTCTAAAAACTAACATATAGACAGAAAATAGATTATATCAAAATCACTTAATTAAAACCTTAGATTAACTTTCTTCCTTTATTTTATTTTATTAAAATTTTGTATTTATTAATTTTATAAATTTAATTTGATAAATATGATAATTTGCAAAAGTTATTTTAAAAAACATTAATACATTAATGTTTTTAATGTTAACAGAGTTGATGACTTCCGGGATATTTTGTCACAATATCGATATGGAAAATCGTACTCATATTTTTAAAATTATTTTTATTTTAAATACCTTTAAATATCCATATACATAATTTCATTTATCAGTATATTTCAATTTATTTTTTTTTTAATGATATTAAATTACAAAATTAAGATTTTATTTTATGGAGTAAGATCTTAAAAATTTCAGTACACTGAAAAGATAAAAATGAAATATATAATTTAAAAAACTTTTCTTAAACAAACAAGAATAAAATTTATTTAATTTTTTCAAATAGTTGACGATTATCCTCTCTTCAATTTGTAGTTAATTAAGAAATAAAAATAAAAATAACAGATAAGTTTTAAAATAGTACAAAAAATTAGAAAAGTATAAACACAAAACAAAATTTCCAAAATCTACTAGAGCTACTCATTAAATATCAAAAGCTATAGAACAAATTAGTGAAGGGTAAATAAAGATTTTGTGGCTAAACACTGTAAATTAATTATTTCTTCTTGATATTTTTAATAAAAATTTAATGAAAGTTGATGAATTCTTGTGGAAAAAATTAAAGGTATCTTTAAATTGGCAATAATCAATTTCTGTTTTTTCTCTCTATCTTTATTATACTTAAAAACTAAATTTATTTTAAACATACTAATATTTTTAAAAGAAAATATTATATTACTAAATTTAAGTTTATTATTTATTTGTGCATTTAAATTGATAAAAAAATAAAACTTGCAATACTCAAAAATAATTAATCATGTATAAAAAATAAAACTTAATATTTTTTCCTAAATTCACTCATTTTCAGATAAACTATTTATTTCATTATCTTTTTCTTCATTTTTAAATTCATTTGTAATACTTTCATTTTTTTTTTTTGGTGTTTCTCTGTGTTCTGGCTAAGGCAAGCTTTCAAAGTTTAATAAATCTGATTTAACACTATCTTAATAATTAATTTATTCTTATTAGTCATTTTATAACTAATTTTCATTTTTTTCAGTATATTCTATAATTGTATTTCCGATATTTAAATTTTCAAATCCTTAGCCAAAACTTTGAGATTTGATTCTTCCTTAATCTGTTGTGTGTATTGTCTAATGATCCATAATAATTGTTCCTGGATTTATAATTTTATTTGATTTTTTATCAAACTTAAAACTTTGAACTTTTTTATAGTTAGTAAGCACACTGCTTTATGCAGTTTATTGCTTTCGGTATTCAAAAGAGTCCTCTGTTTAACTACCAAAGTAGTTTTTTGGTGTAAATATTTGATTTTATATTTAATTATCTTCTATAAAGTTCATATTTTTTAAATGGTCTTTTTCTCTAGATTATAAATCATTAGCAGATTTTATTTATTTTTTACTTTATTATTTAATACTTTTAACAACTTCTTTTAGGGAATTTAATTCTTATAATTCAATATTGACATCATTTAGCTTATTGGTTTCAATCGGTTATATTTAATCAGATTAATTAATTAAATTTAATGGATCTATTTATTAGTTTTAATAGAAATAATTTTAATATTGACCATAATAATCTTGATATTGAGGAGTATATAAATTGTCTATTTGTGGGGTTTATTGACTCTATTCATTACAAACATCAGACATTTACTTTGATTAATTTATACTTTGCTCTTTTATTTCATCATTTTACTCTTATTTGATCATATCAAATTACTTTTGAGAATGATTCTTTATTTTTTAGTTATATTTTAATAAAATTTTATTTTATTTAATTTATTTACCATGTCTTCATAGCTAATATTTTCAAATTCCTTTTTAAAGTAACTTTCTTAGGCACTAATTTCTAAATTACAAGGAGACTTTTATTTAATTTAAGAATTATTTGAATCTGAAGCAGAGTCAATAATATCAGAATTAGCTACTTGATCTATTTCTTTTTATTCTTCCTATTCTTTTTATTTATTTTGTTTTTGTTCTGAAAAAATATTATTTGGTTCATTTTTTGGTATCATCAAAGGGCTCTCTTATAAAAATAAATAGTTTTCAATAGTTCTAGTCTAATCAATACTACTTATTATCTAATTTTATAGTAATTATAATGATTAATTATTTAAATTCTATTACTACAGTTATTAATTTAATATTAATTGCGAGGTAAGATTATTCGATAAAGTTATATTTGTTGATTAAGTCACTCTTTTTAAGCTTTTGCTAATCAAGCCTTCCCTTTTAACTAAATTGCTATTATTTAAATTTAAACTCTATATCACCATTTATTCGTAACTTTAATTATTTAAAAGAGGTGACAAATTGTTATTGTTGCTATTATTTGATGTACTTCCAAACTTAACTTAGCTCTCGTTTATTTCGTCTATTAAATTAGATATGAGTTAAAATATTAATTTGATATTAAATTTTACCTTTAGAAATTTATACATAAGGACTTCCAAAAAGAATAGTTTAGTTATTGATTGATATTGATATCTGATTGATGTTATTATTATTAATCTAGAGAGATTATTAATTTGATGTATCTGATTTGTCTAATTAAATTGTTTCTTTTTTTTTACTTAATTCAAGATTATTACTGCTATTATCAATCTTTATGTTTTCTTTTAGATTAAGTAAAATATAATTTACTATATAAAATGTGCTAAATAAAATTTACGTATGGATTCTTGCATATTATTTTATTCATTAAATAATTTATCATTAAATTTACTTTTAGTATATTCTGTTAAATGAAAAAAAATTAATTTAATAAATAAATAAAAAAATATTAACCTTATCCAACAAGTTTCTCACTTGATTTAATAAGAGGACTTTAAATATTACTTTGTGAGCTTACTATTTAAGAAGATAAACCAAAAATTTTATCTCTTATTATTCCTCTTTCTTTATCTACTTTTATGTTATGAAGAAGGTTTTTAATTTTTTTCCAGTTTAAGAATGTTTTTAAGCGAATGTTTTTTTAAATTTTTAAATATGGTTTTAAGCATGAACAATATTAAGATAATTTTTCTTTAATTTTATCAAACTATTTTTTGAAAGTAATCTGAATTTTAGCTTTTATAACTTCAAAAAACATAAAAGCAAGATAACCATTATGTATTCCTAGCAGTATAATATAAAATATTTAAGATTATACAGTATCAGGCTTGTTATATAAGAAAATATTCATAAGAACTAATATAATTATCACCACCATTGAATTTCTATCTGTTTATTAGAAGTATATCATTTAATAAGGAGTAAATTTTACTAACACTACTATATAAAGTATGAAAACTATAAGTGCTATCACCAATTTGTTTGCTTTTCATATTAAATAAAAAGATGTAAATTATTATCAAGTTAAATCTTTTTAATTAATTAATATTGATTGATATAAAAACTAATAATCATTTACAGCAATAAAGAAAAACTCAAATCAAAAAAACTATTGTTTTTTCTATTTCATATGAGAAATTTTTCAATATTTTTTTTTTATTTACTTTATTTGAAATAAAAAATAATATGAAATAAAATGTTTACTGTAAGGATCTCCATAAAAGTTATAGATGCAAACAATTACTATTTTCATATAACTTTTTACAAACTCCCAATAAAAGTTTTTTGTTTTATAATCCTAATATAGGAATCCATAAATTAGTCTTATCTTAGCATCATCTAGCTTATCTTTATTTTTATTCAGCTTAAATAAAATAAAAAAAGGAATAACAAAACCCCAAATTAAAAGACCTGGCATTAAAATAAATCCAATAAACTTCTTGTGAATTGGAGTGTAGCACTTGAAAGAAATATCTGATAAAATATATTTTTAATTATCAATTTCTCTGCATGACATAGCACCAAGTAAGTTTTATATCATATTTGGTTGCATAAATATGAACAAAAAGACCAAACCACTGTAAATATAAGACTTTTCAAAATAAAATTAGTTTAAAAAAATAAAAATGAATCTAATTAATTAATTAATTTACTAGATTGTGTCTCATAAATTTAAGCTTTACAAATATTATGTATATAATTGACATTCCTGCTAAATATAAAAATGGTATGCTTAAACCCCAAAGTATTCTCATAAAAACAATTGGAATATCCTACTAATTTACATTTACAAGATAACAGTCCAATGTGTATATCATATTTTAAACAGGATTACCTTTTAAATAAATAAATAATTAATAATATTTTTTTTAGAAGTGAATTACCAACATATTCAGGGAAAAAAGTTAACCATGAAGGAAGAGCAACTTTTACTGTGTTAACTAATTGTGAAATTTAAACGTAATTCATCATTGCTTTCATATTCATATTAGTAGTGTCTAGAAATGATGATTTACTCACAGGAGCAAATTTAAGTTTTCTTAAATAATAGCCTATAACAATCATTTCACTAATATCCCATGCAATTCTGATACTTATTAGTACATAAACAACCATTCCTAAAGCTATGAATATTGTTGGAACTAAATTAATAGCCATTAATAATTTTGAACACTCCTTACAGTCAAAAGATCCATCAGTATAGTATTTTTAATTCCAAAACTTTCCTTAAATATCACATTGCTCGCACAGCGGACCGATATGACCTTCTAAGCAATATCCTTACTCCTAAGTTCCAACACAGTTAGATAACTTATTTGAACACTCTACAATAGAGTCAGTTAAGTTTGTCGATTTCCAATAACCCTGTTTTAATGTCATTTAGTTCCTATAGCAGTGCTCAGCCTAATCTGGACACCTTATGCATTATTGATCTAAATATTTTTCTATGAAAAAGTTTACAATTTATTTAGATTGCAATATTTTGTTTACCTTTATCAGGCTCTACTATAGAGTATGTTTAATCCAAACATTCTTGACAGTAATAAATACTTCCTTGTAATCTGTAAAGTTCACCTATTATACATTCTCTAAAATCAACAATGAATGTTATGTGGAAAGGACCTATAAAAAAATATATATTATTTTATTTAGAAAAGAAACAAATTAAAAAAAAGTAAAACTAACCTGATTTAATGTCACGACTTTATAGTGAGGGATTTGGTACTTTGAGTATTGATTCACTTTCTATGTAAAACATATTTTATGTTTAAGGATTTGCTATTAATTGCATTAAAGAAATTTAAAATGATTTTGATGAGCTATTAAAGTTTAAGTAGTCTGTTATATACTATCCAAATAGTTTAATATTTGTATTATTTGTATCTGCTCTGATGTTAAACTGCATAATTTCGCTTTAGATTGATGGAGGATACTTATTTTTTTTTACTAATTCAAGATCAAAGTAGAGAGGATTATTTTCATCATCCAACAACTAAAACTGAAAGTTGAAATATTAACCACTCTAAAATCTGTTTACAGAGCAAGTTTAAAGGTTAAGTTTATCATTTTTTACAGAATCTGGTAATCCATCATTTCCAGTTATATCTAAATATACTACACTTGAATACAAAATTTTTATGTTGCTTACATATGAACCATAGTTATTGCTATGAATTGTAGCCTTGTTCATTATAATAGAATTTTAAACAACTTTAAGATTTCTATTCTGATTTAAGAGATCACTGTTTAAATGATTCTTCATCATGTAAATAAAAACAGGCTCAATTTTTAAATATCTAATGCCTCCACCTATCATAGCTTGATTTTATTAAATAGTTGAATTTTGCATAAATAGATTTGTTGTATCTAAATATATAGCTCCTCCGTTCAGAGTTGCATTGTTATTTATAAATATTGAATTATAAATTTCAGTGAGGTTATAGTATGAGTCTGAGATAGACAAGCCCCCTCCATTTAAAGCTGAGCAAAAAGTAAACTGAGTAAAATTAATCAGTAACTATTAAGCCTCAATAACTTAAAGAGCACCTCCATTACATGCCAAGCAACTTATATTTTTAAATGTAGAGTAAATAACTTGATAAGAATTACCTCTTAGTTATATTAAAGGAGTCTATAAATTTGAGCTGTTTTCAAATGTGCTATTTGATAGAGAAAATGTTCCTTAATATTAGTAGTAGGTTTGGAAATTTGATGTATATGAGTTTAAAACCTAAGTAAACGACACTCCATCTAAATAACTTACATTTATAAGCTACAATTCAAAATCATATACAGATTAAGATTAAATAATATATAAATTCTACTACATTTATACATTATTTAGCTACTTGAAAGTTAAATTTGTAAAATTGCTATTCTGAATAGATATCTATTTAACGTTTTTAAAAACAATCAAGTCGTTATTTGCTGTTTAAGAAGCTACTATAATTATTTAATCTAAAATTAGGTTATTTATGTACACATAATTTACTTTTTCAAAAGCTAGCAAGTATGATCCATCATATAAATATATATTTTGAATATAGAAATTGTTTATGTAAATAGTATCTGAGTTTGAAATATTAAATAGAAGACTTTAACCTTTAAGATCCAAAGATGAGATGGATATATTTTCAAGTATCATACTTTATAAATTACTCAACTAAAATTAAAACTAATTTCCTGTGTTTTTAAAAACCACATTTTCAAAAGTAATAATTTTAGAAGCAGGATTAAATAATACTAACTTTGCCTAACTAATGTCAAGATCATAATTCCTTACCTATAACAGAGTTAGCTAATTTAAGGAAAACGAGTCTGTAATAATATTCATTAAGGCTCTTGAGTTAGAACCAGAATAAACTACTTATGAATTCAAATTAATGAGTTAAGGATCATAATAAAACTTTTAAGTTACTTCAATCTATATTTTAAATTTCATAAATAAATTTATCAATTTTATAAAATTGCAATTCTATTAGCAGTTCTCTACTAAAATTATTTTTTTTGATAACAATACTATATGTTAAAATGGAAGATTTAGGATAGGGGGATCTGTAGGGGATTTCAGCTTTATTAGGTAATTATAGAGGTTTTTTAATTTATATTGTCTAAAAATTATATTATTTTAAAATTTAGATTAAATATTTTAGCCAATTCAAATAAAAATATTAAAAATATATATTAATTTTTTAGGGGAGAGGGGGATAATCTGATGTAAATATATGAAGATTTGTGGTACTTATAAAATAAAACTCATTAAACTTAAAAGTGATAAGAGTACTATGTTCTGAAGCCCACCCTCCAAGAATAAATTTAATAAATTATTTAATTTTTAAAATTATTCCTTAAAGTTAATTTAAGTTATTTTTGTTTTAAAAACACAATATGACTTTAAAAAATTAAATAATTATGAAAGTAAGTATAATGAAATATTTAAATTACCTAAAAAAGGGTTTATTACATCTGTAAATTCAACAATTTGAAAGAGGACTAAAATGACATTAATGAAGACTAAATTTTATCTAAAGTATTAGCAGAAGGAAGCTCATAATAGCATTTAAGCTAACTTAAGGATGATGAAGAAGGTGTGTTTTAAGTTTAGCTATTAAAATTTTAAATGAAAAAATTATAATTAAAGTAAACTCCGTTTGATATTCCTATAACCTAAGTTGAATAATAATTAGTTGTTGGATTAAATATTTAAGTATTAGCGGCTAGATTTGGAAATGATTAGTAAAGTTTATTGATCAACCCCCAAGTATTTGTTGATGGATTTTACTGAAAAATAGAAAATGAATCGTATTAAGTTACATAAGGAAATATTTAACCTTAAACATTTAGAATTTCAAATGATTTTAGGGTTTATAATAAGTTGGAATCTCTAATACTCAACTATAACTATAATTTATCCAAGCTATAAGTATTAATTTAAAAATAAGCTTATACTATTAACTGACTATTTTAAATCTTCATAACTAAATGCTAAGCTTTTGTTGGTGGAGGGATGATTGTAATTAGCTGTGGAGTACTTAATTAAATTACATTATTTACAGTAGTAACATTATATGTATAAACCCTTATTTTTGGTATTACTTTACGAACGTTAAGGACAAATATTCTGTTATATTAGTAATCAAATAACATTGAATATACTGGGTCTGTATTTTAAATTTGAAGGCTCCTCGCTTAGCTATTCATATAGTCACTTTGTGTTGCAAAATCTAAATAGAATATCATAAATCCAGTTTCTAAATGATGAATTAAAATTGAGTTTATATTATCATAATTAATGATATTTAAATTTGCTATGCTAGAGTACTACATCAAAAGCTTATCAGCTATTACATCTATTCTATATATAGACGAATTAATTAAGAAAACAATAATTTAATTTAAGTTAGAAATTGACACAATTTACTTAACTTTGCTTGTAAATTAAAAATTAAATGATTGAATTTAAATCAATGGATTATATGACAACTTTATTAGCTTAAAATAAAAGTCTTCACAAAAAATAAATTTGTCAAGAAAATAAGCATTTTTTATCTCAAAATTGACCTAATAAAGTTATTACAAATTACTAGCAATTTCACCAAATTAAATTATCTACTGATCAGTAATAATATAAAAGAATCCATTTTAAAAGCGCGTTTAACGTACTAAACTTAAACTCTAAACAAACTTTCCTTGCTGGCCTTAATTTCCAAACTACCATGCATTATTATCAGTATCTATATAATATAACATACTAGAATTTTAGCTGTAAAAGTAACTTGGTTATTTTTATTAAACCATACTTAGTTCTATTTTATCAGTATTAAATGAAAAATCCATTTAATAAATTCTATTTTTTTATAAAAATGATTAATGTATTAAAAATGTTAAAACATATTTTAAATAAACTTTATTAATAAATAATATACTCTAAGTAATATGCATCTATGTGACACATTAGATTATGTTCTTTAATAAACATAGCTTTTTTGAGAGGTGGATTATACTTGTAGGTAAAATAATTTGTGTAAGAAAAAGTTCTCACATCAACTGTGAAAATATTAAGAATTAAAGATTTATAAATGAGCAACTGATAATGCTCTTCATCTAGAAAAACCATATTAACGTTTCCATTTTCAATGTACTATGAATTAAGAATTTATTTAATTAAAACTCCTGTTGAAAGTCGATGTACAGCTAGTCTATAACTTAAAACATTTTTGTACCATTCACTATATAAATAAATATGATCCATCTTTTCAAATACTATAAAATTAGTAATAAGAGGATTTTATGTAGAAATAGATAAAATAAATTATTAAGTCATTCTATCCATTATCACTAATAATGTATACTAAAAAGAATAACTTTTAGTATTAATATATTTCATTCCAAGGATATTATCAGTGTGATAGCTAAGTTACTACTCATAAGCAAAAGTATGAAAATTATAGGTTTGAAGTGAATAAATCATATTAATTAAGACTTTTACATAAAACTTACCATAAACTGGATCGAGGTCAACATATAAATCTATCATGTTTGGTATTGTGTAAGTTGTGTAGGTATTTTGTTTAATGGGAGGATTTGCATTTGGAGCATCACAATAGTAATGCATGAATAAATTTTGATTATTATTTATAGATATAATTCTTTTATTGATAGGATCGTGATAATAAGATACTATTTTATATGGTATTTGTTAATCAGGTGGAATAGAAGCAATACTTGCATTATACTTTGCTTATTCTAAAATATGAGTATTAATTATATACAACAGAGTTTAATTTGAATATTGCCATACTGCAAAAGTCATATCGCTTGAATAACTTATTATAATATCAACATCTAAATCTAAAAAAGCTCTTAAAATATTTTAAGTCTATCCACCTTTAAATTAACTTACATTTGTACTATTCATATTCCATCTATAAAAATTATTTGTTGTATCATTACTATAAGAGACAATCCAGTTATTATTAATATCAATAATGATATCATTTATAGTTGATTTATGAGCTCCTGAATATATTTTTGGTTTGGTCATAGTAGTTGTGTCTATTTGGTGAATATTCTTTTTTATAAAATTAAAATAAAGAAATCTTTATTTTGACAAATCTAAAATTATTTTGAATTTGAATTTAAGATGGTAAATATTTTTGCAAATTTTTTATAATGGTAAGAATTTTTTAAAAAAATTTTTTATCTTTTAGATAATGTTAAAATAAAAAACCTTACATTATTAAAGGCATAAATAGAGCGATTATTTTAATTATAATAAATTCCATTAAAGTAATATGCTGAATCTATGTATGCATAATAATTAGTAGAGATTCCACCTGAATAAATATTTCCATTTTCAAAACCTAAATATAGCTTTTTAGTAATGGGATCTATAGCCATACTTGAAATTTTATCAGCAAATGTAAGAAGCATTTAATTATTGTATTGATAACTGAAAGAAATAACCTTTTATTATTAAAAAAGTAAATATCAAACAAAATATTTAAATTAAATTACTTAGTTTTGTATTGCTGGAAAAGCTGTATTTTGTACAAAAAAATGCTATTCAGGATTAGAAAGAGGGGCACTTAATTTTTAAGGAACTGAAGCAGAAAAAGTATATGTACCATAAATGTAAAGCGAAGTACCAACCCAATAAAAGTAAGCAATATTATAATCTTACTGGTAGACCATAAAATTTTTAGTAACTACATCAACACTAATAGCAACTGGTTTATTTATCGAGTATCTTTTAACACCAGAAAAAAGAAAAGGGTATATATACAAAATATTATTTGAAACAGTTGAAAAAAAAAGATATTTAATTTCAGAGTAATATTTTGCAAATCCCAGGTTTCCACTATACGAATTAGTCATCAAAATAGCTTTAGTAGCAAGATTCATAATTATTACTCGGCCTTAATTAGCTCTTATAAAATAGGCATAGTCTATTCCATTATTATTTTCAAGAACTGCATAATAAAAACTATCATTAATGACTGAAGTAAAGTTCATCGTAATAAAGTTATAAACTTTCAATTACTATGCATTATTGAAGGCAATAAAAGTATTTTTGTATACATACATATTATTTATTGACAAAGTTTTTAAGTCTAAAGATAGAGTTGCATTTAATGTAACTTTGAAAGGATTATAATTCCATAAAACTATAGTATTATCATTATAGAGGCATGCTAATAGATTAGGTATAACTATAGTCATATCTAATATCTATCTATAGCAAAACTAATCTACTAAAATATTACATGAAGGATGAAATTGTTCTATTACTAATCTGTAGTCTGTTACATTTCCTTAGTTTTCTAAGACCCTTTCTTCCCATATCTTAAAGCTTCCATCAATAGAGTAAGTGATAACCCTATCATAGAGTCTATCAAACAAAATTCCATTCACTGCGTCAGTGTGATACTTCATTTTAGTTTTAATATTTTTCTTCTTATCAGTAATCTACATTTGGACTGGAAGTTACTTAGGATCTTAAGGAAGATGAGTTAATTAAAGAATAGTTAATTCTGAAGAGAGAATAAGTAAATTTTAATTATTAACTGCAACTTGATTTACTGGATTTAATTATTTGAAAAATAAATTATATTAGTAAATTAAAATAATTCCTGTATTATCATCAAATTAATTTACTGATACATTTCCATTAGAAGAAATAAAAACAAAGTAATTATTTGTAATAAATCTATACTAATTATCTGAATTTACTTAAGAAATGTATGAGTATATCTATTAATTTGTATCATAAATATATAAAATCACTTCTGAAATACTACAGCTAAAGAAATAAATAATATTTGACATTTAAGGGGATGGATTTGCTAATATTTACTAAATAGGATTACCATGATACGTTTCAATTTCATTGCAATTAAAGCTGTTATATATAAATAATGAGTAATCATTATCTATTTATATAAGATAGCTTGAATTAGATAGTTGTAGCACTAAGTTAACAGGACTATTAAATGAACACTAATATTAGAAATTGTCTGGTTAATTGATGCTAATCCAAACAACTATCTTTTAGTCCTATCCATAGCTTATAAGCTAATAATTTGGTAAAATTAATATTCCAGTAATTGATTTTATATGGGCATTACTAAACAATTTATAGGAAGAGCTAATTAATGTAGAAGTAGTTTACTGCTAATATATAGGCAAATTTACTATTTCAGACATATAAACTACTGCAAAATTATTTAATGTATCAGTATTTTCCATTAAAATAACATAATCCTTTGTTATTTAAACTAATTTATAATAGCCTATTAATGATTTAGGTAATAATATTTTAAATAATATTTAATTGTAATTTAAATTCCATATTATTAGTTATGTTCTACTAACTGATATAAGAATTTCTTAACCTTGAGGGAACTATGCCTGCTAAATTGATGTATTCCCTAGATCATTAATTTTATTTACTCTTAAATTATACATTCCAATAACTCCATCATCATGTCCTATTAATTATCCTACAGGCTAGTAATTTTGATTGTCTAATATGATTATTTTTGAGCTATAATTTCCTCCAACCATTCCTTAAACTATTATTTTACCTGAAGATGATGAAATCATGCTTAAAAACACATCAAAAAAACTTTAACCTTACTAATTCATTGTTGGGCAAGGTAAGAGAGGCTTGCATAGGCTTGTTTATGAGTCAGAATAGTAAGAGTTAGGGCAGATAGATTAACAAGAATTTGATTGAACATCATATGATTAACCAAAGTTACAATAAGGAAGGCATGTATGATTATTTTAATCTAATCTGTAACCACTGTTGCATTAAGAGCATTATAAACTATTGTTGCATTAAAAGCAGTTTTAAGGGCAGTTTTAGCATAAAACTTTAGTTGATTTATACAAAATATTTACTAAAATAAAAGTAATTACTATCAACTACAACTACATCTAATCTAATTTTTTACAAATATTGTTGTCAACTTATTATTAGCTTTTGATTTTTAAAAAATGTATATTTTGGTAAAAAATTAATTAATTAAAAATATCAATTTTAAGCTAATTAAATATGAAAAAGTTTTTATTAAATATGAAAAAATTTTTATTGAGAGAATATTTACTCCAAAAACTATAAACAGAAAATAGATTACATGTGAATCAATTTATTAAAACCTTAGATTAACTTTCTTCCTTTTTTTTCACTTCAGTTAAATTCTTTTACTCCTATTCCTATTATAAATTTAATTTGATAAATAAAAAAATATACTAACTTGTTAAAGGTTTTTTTTGCACACATTAATTTTTTTTATGTTAATGATAATTCTGAGGAGTCTAACATTTATTATTTAAACAAAAAATAATTAGATTTAAGGTACAAAAAATAATTTATCCTTTTAAAGTAGTTTTAAATTAAAATAGAAGAAAAAAGTAAATAATTAATTTAACTTACTAAATACAAAGGTAAAATATTTTAAATTAAAATCCTAATATTTATAAAAATATAAATATTACCTAACTTGTTATATTTGAAATTTAAAGATATTTTTTGATAATATACTTGAAATATATTTAAATTATGATTATCTCTACTGGTTGAATTTCTAAAATGAAACAAAATGTAACATAATTCAAGAAACCACTCAATTACAAATTATTGCCTAAAATTCTTATCTTAATAAATTATTTATTTCTAAAATTTAGCTATATATTTGTTATGTTTGTTTTGTGTGTAAAAAATATAAAGTATGTAAGATAAATTATATATTAAAATTGTAATATTCAAAAATAAATCTAATACATTATTATTTATTTTGTATTTTGGATTTAAATAATTCTGTAAAGATAAATTATTTGTAAATATTATATGCACATCAAAAGAGGACTTTTTTTCAACCTTAAATTTCCATAATATTTCTAAAATTTTTCATCAAAGTCTTATGTTTGTTTTTGATTGAACAAAGGAAGAAGTTTTGCAGCGTAATATTAATAAAAAATAATATAAGAGGAAAAGATGCATCGTAGAAAATCTTTTCATCATCTTGTAATTCTATAATGGCTCTGTCTAAAATAGGCGAACTGGTAATAATCTTAGACAAGTCTTAATTACCTTAAATGTGTTTCCATAATTGATCCTTGGTAATACTTTTATCCTTAGCAAGCTTAGATACTATTTTGAAGATAGCCTTTTTCTATTCATCAGTAATTTTAATTGAAGCAATTATTTATTAGCTGAAAACCTTATCAACATCATCATCGTCATCGATTCTTATTTTCTTCATTTGATTTTTGATTTCTCTTTTATCTTG